>NC_050480.2:103554113-103599113 GCF_012460135.2 Molothrus ater | reverse complement strand
CTCTCATTTTCTTGAGATTCTCTTGCCCGTGGTATAAAGACACTATTCTTTTGTAGTATCTGGTTTCAGAGAGTAGAAAGAAGATTCTAATACTTTATTACTTCAGAGTTCTGTGGTACTTTCACTGTACTATTGAACCAATCATATTCACCACCAGTATTCATTTTATATGAGAAACTGAAATGTCCCATGAGTAAGTTCTGAGACCTTTTATGTGACTACTGTTGCTAAGGAAACCACATCCTTGATATCCATGTGTCCAACATGTCAGTCTCATTTTGCATCTAGCTATCCATGAGCCAACACTGCAGCATGGAGAAAAGAAAAAGGAGAAGTGAAAAACATGACAAAGGAGCTGAAAAATGTTTCCTATCAAAGTATATTTGTATACCTGTTGGAGTTAATTCTGGCTTCTTCTATGTTACATCTGCCTTGTTTTTTTGATACACAATAGTTGCTTGCAATAGACTGAAAAACAGCCTGTAAAGGTGCAGTAATGGTTCCTCTCCAGGTAGCAAACTATCATCAGTGCTAATCATCATCAGGCAGGAAGATGGTTCTTTCTGGCAGTTCCAAAGAGGAGAATCAAGTTCAATTTTTCAAAGAGGAGAATCAAGTTTTCATTCCTGAAAACACATTTCACAATGTGTAAAACATTCCACAGCACCTAAAATATGTTACTGGCAGTAAACCCAAAAACCAATGTTTTCTTTAATTTTTAATTTAAAATTAACTTAAACTGTTTTATTATTATATATTAATTAATGTATGTACTAGCTTATCATATTTGCCTAATTTATAATGCAGTATACTTAATTTAAAAATACCATAGAAACTTTTTTTATTTGAAAGTCTAATAGTATTGTTCTCATCACAGTCTAAATGCTTTGGAAGCATAAGACCATTGTCTCAGTTTCTCAGAGGATCAAAATGCAGATTTTTGTGTACTTTGTTCCTTGAAATTCAAAGAACACTGGGTGACTAGTAGACATTTATATCTTCAAAAATCTCCTTTTTTTTCTGATGTACTGACCAACGTGTCAAAGCACTGTGTCAAAGACAGCAGAACAAGCTCTACAAAAGCAGCTGTATCTACACGCACATTTAAGTGCTCTGAAGAATACAACATGGATGTGTCTGCTTATCCTGCCCCTATCCTTGGCACAATTCCTCCCTGAAGTGTCATTATCAAAAAAATAAAATTATATAGGTAATATAATAAGTTTTAGCCTGTGTTATACACCTTTTATTATTATTCTATGTTGTTTGGCTCTTTAGGCTGAAGTATTGAATAAGATCTATGTTATACCACTTTTCAGTGGGATTGTTAGCATGGGTACATGCTTCAAAGGCATCCTCATTTAGGGTCATAAAACCACAGGGAAATTTATTTTGGAAGAGTCCTCAGGAGACTTCTAACTCAACCTTCAGCTCACAGCAGGGCCAGCTCTGATGTCCAGCTTAAGGCTGGTTTAGGCTGGCTGTGTCTCACCATGTCATAAAAACCTCCAAGGATGGAGCTTGGAGACTGCTCTCCAGGCAGCCTCGCTTTTCCTTATTTCCTCTTTTATTTCTTTGGGCCCTTGCCTCTTATCTTCCAGCCAGAGTGCTGCTGTGAAAGACCTGGCTCACTCTTCTGTGTTCCACTCCATGGGTACACCAGGGACTGCTGGTCAGGCTGCTGAAGTCACCTGTTCTCCACACTGGACAAATTGAGCTCCCTCAGGCATTTTGCATGGGGCAAGTGCTCGAGAACCTTGACATATTTCCTGTGCTGTGTGACCCAAAACTGCCACACTTTATTCTAAACTGATGATGTATTTTTAAGTAGTAACAGTAAATCTTGGGAATAAGAATTTTTTTTGTTTTAAATCACAATAAAATTTCTAGCTTATTCTTTCACTCTTATGTCATGCAATAAGTCTACATAAAAATTAATTTAGGGATCAGAAAATATTATTTTCAATTAGTGCTGGCTGGTCTGAAGTGGCATGGAAAAAAGAAAATCTGGAATCCATGCATGGTAACCCTCTTCTGTGAGAAGTTGGCCCAAGAATGCAAATTTAATCTGAAAGCTAAAGGGGTAGCTCTCAGAGACTGATCACAGATCTACCAAGGTAGGAACTTCCAGCTTGGCACTGGACTCCAAACTGATACCTGGCATTCTGCCATTAGCTGTAGCTTATTATGCCCTTCCTTCAGTAGTAAACTAATGAAATTAAGGCCCATCAATTAAATTTCTCTCTGTGGCACTTGTTAATTTATCTGCATATCCGGTTCAACCCTTTCCTAGGATATTTGGTAAGCCTGAGTGCTAGCAGGCACTGAGCCAAAGACATTAAGCATGAATGTTATGCATGTAAACAAATTTTAAAATAAAGAAAGAAAGTAACAATAGGTAAATAACATCACAGAACTGAATGTGCTAATGTCAAAGTTTTCGCATGATGTCAGATGAAGCAAATATGGAAATAACATGATTATAAAGAAAAGATGCATAGCTATTAATTTTTTTTTAATTTGGAGGGCTTCTTTTTTTTCCCTTCTTATAAGGTTTTTAGGGCATGTAGTGCTGAAACAAGTAGTATACTCTTGGTTTGGTTGAATACAGTAATTCCTAGATTCCTGTGTGAGGTGATTGCCTAACACACCACTCCTAAAAGTTTGGGGAATTTAAAAAACATTTAATTGGTTAATATCTATCCATACTTCAAGAACATACACTTATAAGAGGCACTCTTAAAGCATAATTTCTTTCCCTGGCTGCACAACATGATGCACAATGCAGTTTTACTATGTGATTAGGACTCCTGGGCATTATGTTATAATAAATTATAAAACACAAGACAAAGGATTTTAATGCTACATTTTAGATAATCTTAGTTAAGTGAACATGTATTGAAATAGCTTTTAATTTTACAAGCAGAGTCTTTGTTGGCATGATCTCTATTGTACAAATGATTTAGTTATGAAATCTTTCAGTAAACTTGTTGGTTTGGGTTTTTTTTTCTCTGTCAGCACCTCCAGAAAGCACCCTTTTCCCAAGATTTTTTGAAAACCTGTTTTCTCTTTCAGCCTGTTTTTATGTGAAAACCTTTTCCATCATACTTATGCAGGGGTTATATCAGAAGTCAATGATATCAGCCTATTCCTAGAGATTAATACAACTTTCAGATTGAAGCATATGCAGATGCTTAGCCCCAGGTTCCTTCCAGGTTTTGCATTACTAAAAAAGATTGTACAAAAAGGACTGTTGAGTAAGGAGTGAAGAATGGTCTTCAGTGTCAGAGAAGAGTTAATATATGGCCAAATGGTCAAAATATGGGTTGTGTTGCAGTAGCAGAAAAGTTGTTTTCCGTTACACACACAAAAAGGTTTGGAGGATAAATACATCTATTTTTAGAGTCTTGGAAACTGTGTACTAAGACTAAATTATTTCTCTTTTTTTTGAGTTTGCCTTGAAATGCTGGATGAACATGAAGATGTCTTGCCCTATATGTAAGATGCTGGATAAAGTTCTTTGCAGAAAAAGTGACAAGATATGACAAACAGACAAATAATAACTCAATGTTTTCATCTTGGCTGATCTTATTTGAACAGGCTCCTACCACACTGGAGGTTTAATTTTGAATATGAGACTTGGATAAAGCATTTCAACAACATGTAGTTATAAACATCATGTTCCCTTTCAAATTTTATGTTAAAACTACTGATTTCTTTTGTTTCTCAGAGTAATAATAAAATAATCATAGTCTTTGCACCGTTAGGTAAATCCTTTTTGAGAGTTAAACGTGATTTTTTTTCCCCCATAGTTTTAAATGAAAGTGAAATGTATGTCCCATTTTTAAATGATTTCTCTTAAGCTCTTTGGGATACCTTACGATTTGTCTAAAAGGAAAAAAAACCAAACCAAACCAAAACAAACAAACAAACAAAAAAAACCAACCAAACACCTGAGCCAGTGAGCTAGCGGTTTTGGTTTCATTCCACCTGGAATGCCTAGTGACCATCTGTCAATTGAATTCCATCCAGCACTGCTCCAGTGGTAAAATAATCAATAGCAATAGAAGTAATAGCTGAGTATCAAATTGAATAATGGCCTGTGTTCTAACCTGATGACATCAGTATTCAGTAATTCTTGAACCTTTCAACTCAGTCTGAAGTTTTCAAATTTCAACTTTTGGCCAATGTGCATTGGGCTTTTTTTCAGGATGTTTTAAAATTTCTTTGACTTTGCCTGTAGTTTTCTTAATTCTTTTCTGAAGTTTGAAGGAGAAAAAAGTTAAGGCTTTTCAAGCATGTAAAAATTGAGAAAAGACACTCTTGACAGTAAACAATTACCATGACACTTTTTTGCAATCACTCTACAGCCAAAACAGCTGGGGGATGAAAGTTTAAATTTGGCAGGAAAACAGCACTAAAGAGAAGTGCTTTTGCGTGTTCTGGAGAAAATTGGTTTTGATATTGTTTAGTTAAAGGCCTTTGAAACACCATGTACTGAGCACATAGCACTAGATTCTCATTAACTTTCACAGGTAGATTCTTCAAGGGACAATTATATTGGTTGAGATGCAAAAGTTTCACCTCGGGACATACTGATTTTACATAATCTCACAGAAAACCTCTGCAGTGGGGTATTCCCAGAAATGTAGGTTCATGTCAGATAGATATAATGCAACTTTACTCCAGAATGAAAATATCCATAGGCCAAAATAATGCTGCTATTCCATGTTGTGATTTTGAGCACAATGTAACATCTCACTTTTGTGTCTATGACTCACCCAATAAAGTAGTGTGCTTCACTTCTGTACTTTATTTGGGGTTTCAGTCCTCTTAAAAGCCACAGTTGTCAGCCATGAGGCCTATGTATTGGAAGTTTCAAAATTTTTTTCTTTTCAGATCTATATCATTCTCCAACTCCTGGAGTGTTCTTTTACGTAAAACAGATTGCTTGAAGGCACACAGATGACTTTAAATATTTCTGCACTTCACAGTGAATTGCTCATTCACCTGAGTGTTTAACTATGACAATATGTTCAACATTATCATATTTAATTGGATAGTTCAACAAGATAATATGCCAGTGCACACACAATTCAATGCATTATTGGCTCACAATAAATAAGGCAACTCTCAAATAAAACACAGGGGATTTAGCAAGAAGAAATTATGTATAATTGAGAGAGACATGAATCCATTGGTCGTTTGCTAAAGGCTGATAACTTATCAATTCTTACAAATTTGAAAATTTGTAAAAAATAATGTTGTGAAAGAGAATGCATTTAAAAACCATAATTAAAACAGGCAAATGCAGTTTCCATTGTTGGTGATCCATTTCATACCCTGACTCGCATGTGCAGAACATTTAAACTTACTCAGTTTTTCTCTAAAGGTCCAAAACTTTATATTTTAAAGCCATTGCTCTCATCTCTGAAAGGTCCTTCTTGAAGGAGGATGCTGGCATCAGCAATGCAGCTATTTTCAGTTCTTCACTAGCAAACTGTGTAGTCACTGCTTGCCTTGATGCAAGACCAATGCTGAACAGAGACCAAGAAAAAGGGGTGCTAGCAAACAATGCAGACAAACAATGCTTTGGAAATATTTTGCATTCAAACAATTGCTCTTGGAAACTTCTTGAGAAATAGGTTATGACCATTACTCAGGGACATCACTAGATGTGCAGAAAATAAAACACAGTCTTTAGACTAATAAATTTTGTCTTAGACTATACAAAACCAGGTTTTGCAACTTAGATGAGCAGTAAAATTTTAACCAGCATATTTAAGAAATAATACCCTTTTCCATTCTTTCTACTGCACAAATGGATCATTTTCACTCTCAGTCAAATAAAAAAATGCAAGGAAAGAGGAATTTTTCACCTAAATACCAAACTATCCTGAAATCAAAAATGCTGCTTTTTTGCCATTGAGGTAGAGTTTTGGGTGTTTCATTCTGCTTACCAATCACTACTGAAAACCCCTAGTAACATTGCTGCAATTATGGACCAGGATTTTTTCCTTTAATATGCTGAAATGAGTAAATAACATCTGCATCAGGTGTATTACCAGAGTTGTAGAGATAGGGAGGTCCAAAACATAAATAAAGTGTCCAAAAAATTACTGCAATTATATCACATGAGCAAAGTGCTATGTTTGTGTATTTGAAATTCCAGACCAAAAAGATTGTGGGTTTTTCTGCACAAAATACATGTCTTTCATCAAAAATAGTTTTTTTGAAAGCATTTTTTTTTTGTAAAGAGAGCCCTGATAGAAAATTCACCATAACAGCTATAAATAAGACCTATTGTGCAATGAACCTGCACAAATGCCTGCAAAAGCTCCATCTCACAGCCACAGATGAGTCTACAGTAATGCTCACTCATGTCATAGCTTTTCCTCTATAAAGTGTTACATCATTGTTTTTTGAATAGAAGGTATTTTTAAAATCAAATTTATTGCATATATAGACAAGAGCAAGACATGCTTAGGACATGGCTTGATAGGCTGTTAACGTTCTTAGTTATTCAGAGGCTCAGTGATGAAATGTATGAGTTGAGTATTATAGGATACTGATGGGCACTGAGCTTCCTGCTCTGTCCTTTGTACACTTTGGGTGCCATATGTAAATAAATCTGCTGCAGACACGAGTGTTTATTTATATATTGTGCCATGCCATCTCTGTCAGATGTGCTGCGGACCTTCTCTGTCCTACATACATAAGTTTGTTTGCAGGTGAATATCTCAGCTGTAAGACTTGCTGGAACATTTCAAATGAAACCACTTCTGAGTACTTATAAGCAAATTTTATTGATCTCTACAAAACATTTACTGATGTTTATATTTGCTTTTTACATTAGATAGTCATGGAAAAATTCCTTCAAACTGTCACATCTGGCACCTTGCCACTGAAGTTCACCCTAATTCCATTTAGTTTCACTGGTCAGAATGCTGAATAGACTTACTTTTTCAGGTTTGACCACAACATATTTTGTTCAATGGGTTCATTTTGTGCTACTGCATCTGAAAGTCTATGCATCAGATAAATATTTTGAAGAGTTTTCTCCTATTTCACCCAAGAAAAGTAACAGCTGTTGCACTGCGGTGTTCTAGGTTAATCCACACATCAATCCAATTCTGAAGGGTATTTTTCTTTTTTTTTTTTTCTCCCAACAGAAAACGTTGGAAGGAAATTTCTAATTATCAAAGAAGCAAGATCTTGAAACAGCCTTTCAAGGGACAAGACAAAAAACTAGCCCCCTTTGCAAAAGATTCATGATTTGCCTAAATTAAGGAGAATGTTGTTGCAATAAAAGAAGATAAGATTCATTGACAGAAGAAATTCTTCTGTACATATTCCTGCTGTGGATCATCTAAGCCATGTATTAAGACTTTTATCATGCTCAAAATTCAATTACGAAACTTGTATTTTATGATAGAGTTTTTCTAAACCAGCTACCTTTAGCACTTAAATGCTCTGTTGGTTATTTATCTGTAAACCATGAAAATCTTTTCCCTTTTTTCCATAATTTTCATCTCTTCTTCTTATCTTTATCGGTTTAAATAAGTAATTTCATGCATATTTGAACTGTATATAGGTATGGGTTCTGTATTAGTTACAAGCACTATTCACATTTTTCAGTAATAGATCCAAAGAGATGAAGTACCCTGTCCCAATGATGCTAAACCCTGATATAAAGGCTTTCTTCTGCTTTTCTGTCTAACTCATTCTATTATCAGTCAATTGTATCATCACTTAGAATATTCAAAAATTTAGCTGTGAGAATTCAGTTCAGTGACTTGGATTACCATTAAATAGTCAGATGGATGCATGACTGAAAATCTGTCACAGTCATCTTATTTTAACCCTTAACTTCTACATTTTTCAAGCATCTGATATAAGTAGTCTGGGAGACCTAGGATGTGATTTGTAGATACCATGTAGATACCATAAAAGTCTTCATATTATGTCATAGTGTTCACTACCTCTTTATCAGCACTTTTGAAATAATCCTCTACCTTAAGGTCTTAAAAACAGATTAAAAAACTTTTGGGGGGAATTTGATAAGTAGAGTTTTAGCTTTGAAGATGAACTGATGAGGTTTTTTTCTTCTTAAAGGTGAGGTTTTAAAGCAAAACGGTGTATATGGTAGTGGCATTCTGCCTGTTGTTTCCAAAATGCTTTTCTGGGTATGTCTGAAATGTGTCTGGCTCTGAAGCTGAGATCAGAGGTTGCACTGAAAATGGGAACACTTTATGTGTTTTCACACAGAGATGTTCCAGGCAGTCCCCAAACTGTGGCTCATTCAAGAAATTAAATAAAAGTAGGTGAGAAGAGGAAGGAAGGGGAATAAAATCAACTTCATAATCTAGGATTAGATGTGATTGATCATTGCTTTCAGTAACCCTCTGGGCGTTTTTGATGTTTTGTCGTAAATTAATAAATAAACAAGGCACTATCTCTCTAACTGAAATTTGGCAGAAGGCAGTTAGTCTGGATCAATTAATGTCAGAAAATGAAAATCATACAGTAATGACACACCTTTTAAAAGAACATTTAGTATGTGTGTCTTGAGCTTTTAAGCAAGTCAAGAATTCCTGAGATTAAACAGATCTGATATTACCTTATTTTAACTGAATTTATTTTTTTTAATACACATTATAGATGACAGGTTTCCTTCTAAACAGTTTCTACTGGTTTTGTCTCTCAAACAGGACTTGCAAACCAGCTGCTTTGAACTACAGCCCAGAGCTATAGTTAAAGCTTCATCTACAGTTACTTCAGTGACTTATTAAAATATGTGATATAACAAGATTATTCTTGGGAAGTTAGCAAGAGACATTTAAAGGCATGAATAACTAAATAGGTCAAAATCAGTAACTTCAAAATTATTTTTTCCCCATTATGGACACCAGCATCAGCCCTGGGTGAAAAGCAACTCTAGGCCACACCTTGGTGTTCCTATTTTTCCAATATCAACAGGAGGAAGGGTAGGCAAGGGGAATTGCAGACTGAATTTTTAGACCAGATTTCTGCTGGTTCAACAGCATGGAATTAGCTGGCACGAATGTAACATATCTCAACTCAAAGTAGCATATATAAATCAACATTTTCAGTAGGCCTAAATAATATATGGACAGACACAGTATGTATACATACACGTGCATACACATACGTATACATATACATATACATATGCATATGCATATACATATACATATACATATACATATACTATCATATGCACTTTAAAAATAAAGCACATAGTATATAGGTCAGACATTTTAAAGTTTAAAAATATTTAGAGGTCTAGATTAACATATTCATCCTGTTGGGACTACTGCAAGACAGAATTTGAAGAAAAGAGTGCATGCTGAGATTTGGAGTCATGGAAGAAATCCTGGATCCGCCATAGAAAATATACATCATTAAGAACTCTGTCGTTACGTATTAACAACATGTGGACATCTCCCTTTGATCAGCAGCCTGAGTGCAAATCACCCTCATATCAAGGTTTTAAGCAGTGCAAGTCTATGCTTCCTGTCTCTAAAAGAATGAATTTCAGTCACTGTGAATTAAATGGAAGACTAAAACTAACCTTTGTGGCAATGCTGCAATAGAAAATCTATTTATGTTATTTCACACCTCTGTAGGAAAGAGTGACAAGCCTGAAGCCCAGCACTTTCACAAAAGGAAGAAGTTTCCCATCTAAAATGCCTGGCTCTTTAAGATGTGGCTTACTTGCTTTTGAATGCCAGCCCAGAACTGTTGTTCCTCTCTTGCTGGAGAACGTCAAAGTGATGTCGTGCAGAATCATTTCCATTCTTGAAAAATGTCCTCCCTGTAACAATTTTATCCCTTCCAAATGACATTTATTCTTAACAACTCACCACAATATTTATGTCCTTGAGACTAAGATTATACTCTGGAAAATGAAGGCTCTTTTGAAAGACTAACAGTTCCAAATCAACATGTGCTACAACTAGGAAAAAAAAAATTGAGCATAAGCCAGAGGAGCAACATTGGAAGGCTGAATCAGAGGACATATACATTAAAGCTTGATTAACTATTTAGTACTTCTTGAGCTTCATGTTGCCCAGGGCACTTTTTGTGTCATTTTTATTGGTCTCCCACCTCCCAATTTATATGCCTTTGTATTTTTGTTTTACCTCATTACAGATTCTGTTCTTTATAATGTATGATCTGTATTAACAAACCAACAAAGCAGCAGCTAGCTAGAGTTAGTGCATTTTTCTTTATCCATTAACATTTACAGTATGTTAGAGCAAGCATTGCAGACACATGCGCATAAATGTACGGGGAGAGCCACACATACTTGTCAGACATTCAGGAGAATTGAACAATGCAGAGTTATTGTTGCACATCTCACACTGGGCTCCTTATCTGCATTAGAACAGCTCAAGAGATATGCTCAAAGATGCTCAGAAACTCAGGCTCCTTTTGCATTTTCAGGGCTTGCAGTTTGATGAATTTGCTCTTTTAGTCTCCTGAATTCCTTTGAAAACTGAAACACTAATATCATTCAGGCTTTGTATGTCTGAACAAATTTTTTTCCCATAGGAAGGTCAGGACTTGACCTGTGAAGTCAATGGAAAATGGAAATTTCCTAAACATGTTTGCCAAGAGTGGCTGTTGACAGCTATTTTAATTAAAAAAATAATCAGATAGTGGTACTCATCTACCCATATTTGGGATTGTCTGTCATAATTGCCCTGCAGGACCAATTTCAGGTACAAAAGAGATATTTTAAAGAAATTATATTTTCAGAAATTACTATTGTTTTGCTCTCATATGAAGATCACTCACGTTTATTTTGTTGTTGGACTGATTAGCTTCAGCTCCTGATATGCCAAAGTAGTACACAAATTTATTACTTGCTCCCTAAGGTTCCCTGGTAGGCTTTATCTCATTTAGTTTCAATCAATCCAGAGTTGGTATCTGCTTCCATCAAAGCTACACACTGCAACCCAACCTACACTGCATATAGCTGAGACTAGGGGCCCTGAATCTCCATGTTCTACTATCATGTTCTACAACTCCACATTCTACAAACAGGTGTGTCATATGGAGGTTTGGATATCATTCCACTTTCTTCCCCCGCATGGAGGTAGAAGCAAAAATCCCTACTCATCAGGTTTACAAACTGTGGAGATTATGTACTTCATTTCCAAGTTCTAGATTTTTTCTCTCTGACACCCATATACTCCCCAAAATGCACAGCTCTCACAAAAAATTCACTTTTATTCCAAGTTGTGATTTTGTTTTCTATATTAAGGATGTTACAAAGGCATTTTATTACTTCTCCTGGGGATGGCAAGACACTCATATGTTTGTCTTTTATTTCTCATCTGGGTTATTGTAATTCATTACTTGCTGGTCCACTTGTCACTTTTTGTTTTAGTTGCTTACAGCTGGTGCAAAATTTGGTTGCTTGATTGCTTATGAGATTTCTAATTACATTACTGCGATAATGAAATGGTTTCACTTGCCTCCTGTGAAATGGCAGATTGCTTTTAAGAGTTTACTCCTAACAAATAAATATGCACAATAGGCCATTTATTGCTCACACCACTATAAAATGACCAATCCCTTGATTCTGACTGTCTTTTGGATTATGAGAATTTCAGCTAATCTTTTGTTGTTGTTGTTGTTTTTGTTTTGTTCCATATGTTTGTAACACATATAATTTAGATTTCTCAGAGTCTTTATTAGATATGTATAACTTTCTCAATTTTTATAACCTATTTCTTCTCCCTACTCCTGGTCATTGATTTTAAAACATATCAGGTACCAAAGAAGGATATATGTCCATATATATGTTCATAATCACTGACATTAGGCAGTGAAGCTTTGATTAGGTACCAGAACCTTTTCAACTAAGTTGGCAGAGGTAGTGATATGGTCTATAGCCTATCAATTATCCTGAAAGAGGTTCTAACAAAGCAAGGCTGAAATAGAACAGCACTGAAAATGAAATAAAATAAAAAAATAAAAAGGAAAAAAACCCAAAAAATCCAAAAAACCCAAAACATATAAAACAAAATTTAAAATATCTGATTAGAATTTAAGGTTATTTTCACTTAATTTCACATTGATTTAAACTTAAACTTACAATAAAGAACAGGCTATAGTTACAAAAACACCCAAACAAGTAATGCAGTTCCTAGGTTCATTTACAAACAAAACCTTGAAGAAACCTGTAGGCAGGCAGAGTGGCAATGCTTTATTTCACTCGCTTGCAAAAAGATCCCTGCAATATTTAACCAGTCAGTAATTAAGAAGCTTAGCTGTACTACATCACAAGTCATGTAGATTGCAGAGTTTGCATCAAATTAATATAATCATGCTGGTATGCATTCCAGGTAATTTTGTGTTTTAAATAAAGTGTGAATTTATGCTCAATCTTACTTTTGATGCAGAAATCTTGAAAGGATGATGAGAAGATTGGAATGCTTTATCACACAAAACAAACTTGGAATCTGACATTTAGAAAAAAAATTATAAAAATAAAAATATGAACAAGAAGGTAAAAAAGGCTTTGATGAAATTCTGTAAAAGTAATTTTTAAAAATTCTCTTTCAGAAGATGAATGGGGGAGAATCATTCAGCAATAAAATTGGTCACAACAGATATAGAACAAAGAAAAGGAAAATCTGTTTTCCAGAAAGCAAGGCAAATGACAGAAATCACTGCCGCAATGTATTTGGGAGTCCAGCAGTCCAAGTTGAGTTTGAGCAGTCAGTCCTTGGATGACACTAAAGGATGACTCCTTTAGTGCTTCTTGAGCATAGCCCTCACAGTTGAACCCTTAGCTAATTTCTGATGTGCCAGAAGCTCAGACACATACTAAATAAAGAATTATTTTGGTAGTATCCTATTTCTAGCACTTTCACAAAGCATAATCTGGTAGACAGTACACATTTGTTCTGACTTAAAACCATTCTGTAGTTCATAAACACAGACACTCACTACTATATGCAGAAGCATCAAGTTGTAAAAATGATTGTGACTAAGCCAGTGAAATAAAGCAAAAGTAATACAGCTATGCCTGCCATCACATATAGAAATCAGAGTGCCAAATTTACATTAAATGTCACCAGTACCAGGAGAGGTCAGACAGAGATGAGTGCTCTTGCAGTAAATAAAAATTGTTGTGCCTTCTCTCTTGTCAAACCTGGCTGCCGAACCCTTATTACACATTACAATTACTTCTGAGATGGAATACAGGCTTCATGCATTATATTTATTTCACTTCATTTGCATGTTAAATACATAACATTTGCATTTCTACTAAAGCAATGACACAAACTTGTAACTCAAAAGATGTACTTTGATTGGAACTTGTAATTATAACACATAGCAGAAGTAAGATAAATTCTCAACGTACACTGGGAATTTTGTACAAGGGGGCCAGTGCTGCTTCACTGAATCATTTCTAAAAAGCGCTGTGGAGGAGTGAAAATGAAGAGAAAAGAGATCCAGTAGCCAAAGGGAGGCATAAGATAAAAAAAGCTTTTTAAAAGAAGTAGAAAGTATCCCAAAACCAAGCCTCACTGAAAAAACAATCTCTCGGAATAGTTCCAGCTTTAAATGCTCCCCTACCTGACAGGAATTGGACATTTAATCTCTAATAAGTATTGACATATAAGAAATCAATGTAGTTTTGAAATGTAATTACTGAGCAATTTACATGAAAAAACCTTTCAGTATAGGAAATCTATCACTTAGGTAACGTTCTTGTGTGCAGGAACCTTAAAATATTCTCAATTTGAAAGTATGTCTTAAAAACGCATTGTGACATTGCAAAATATTTGCTTTAAAAATAAGTTTTACAATTAGATTGCACTCCTTCTCTTGAAAGTAAGAGATGAAGAGGAGAGCAGTTTATTCCTTCAAGATTTTTTTCCCTCAGTCCTTTGAACAAGAGATTTCTACTAGGAATGTGGGCTACACAGAGAATACTTCTGTAAGCTACTGAGGTCAGGGAACATTCAAATTCAAATGTGGGATCACCCAGCCTGGGGTGCCACTACTTCAAAACTAAATTTTAGCAGGACTCCTATCCCATCCATTAGTTTTATCATCTATACAAAGAAGGTATGGAAGTAGAATCTCTTAACCTGAAATTCTTGATAAAAAGTACTGCAGAGCCTTATAAATTTCCTTAAACACTATTATGCTTTGCATTCAACAGAGTATTGGTATGAGATGTCATCTACCTAAATTGCTCTGTACTGTAATTTCACTGGTAGCTGCATTTGCTCCAACAGTGTTTAAAACCTTCTGGAGAGCACTGCTTTCCAGAACAAGCTCCTCTCACACTGAATATGTGCTGCTGTAGTTATGCATTATAAAGTGTAAAAGCAGAACTTCTAACATGACTTACATACCAATAAAAATATTTTCTAGTAACCAAGGATGTGATGCTCCTCAGCAGATGCCTGTTCAGTGCCTCTCCATAGGCAGAAGAGGCCAGAAAACTGGGCACTATTTAAACTTTCATGTTTTCTGTACTTCAGTAAGAAATTGCAATGTCTATTGCTCCTACAACTCATTCCATCAAAAATATTTATGTCAGCCATACAAAATTATAACAATATAGCTCTCCTGGAAGAATCCTAAGCCCATGTATTTCAACTGCCACTGGAAAAGTCACTGGACAGCACAAAATTACAAAAGACAACAGGTCAGAGAGTGTACAGTGAAAATGGTCTGGATATATGTGGTATCATAATGAAGATTGAATAATGAAGGAGGAAAGGTATGGACTTGGGTTTTGTTGTTTTTTTATTTTGTTAGGGGGTTTTTTGCAGTACCAAAACTATAATTTTGCTCTTGCAATTCAGATTTGTTTTTAAATACTGTGGTTTGAATTTTACTTTTGTATGTGAAGAAACGGAGAGAAAAATGTGCTATTTCTTGGATGACCTATCTGAGAATTTACACTCTGTACATTCTAGCCAGGAACTTATAAATATGCAACAGCTATAAACAACCAAATCTTGATGGAGCTAAATAAAACTTTTTAAAAGCCAACAGAGACAACTACAAGGAAAATACTTATCCTGACCTTACTTTCACTTTTTAACTGAGCATGAACTATATTCTTACATTTGACATAAACATAGGTGCACTGCTGGAAGGATGTCTCCTGCATTGTCTGCTGATATATCAAATTGTTATGAACTATTTATTTACAATAAATTTTTTAGTATTTTTGAAATAAGTATTGGACACCTCCTCCAAAAAAAAGATTGAAGGAAAAAAAATCACTTCTGGATAACAGGATAACTTTTGATCAGGACACCGGCAGGAAGAAAAGAGCAGGTATGCTGGGACCTGAATTTCTATATTCTGTATGTTTTGTGACATACACTCTTCCACCACTCTATTCTGATTAAGGCATGTTTTTTCAAGTGGAAGAACAGATTAAAATTCAAAGAAAACTTGGACTGATAAGGAATAGGAAATGTTTAAAATATTTTGCTGCATATAAAGATTATTTCCCAGTCTATTTTAACCTAAACAAATATTGGCCTCCATAATCTCCCCTCCAGCACCCGTGTGTGACTATGGCAAATACAGATGATGACAAGTGTGGTATAACTAAATGACCAAATTCTTCCTCCTTGGGCGAAGAAAAGTAAAATTAATTATTTTTTAGTTATTATAAGAAAATCACAATTTACTAATTTTACTATATGATATCAAATTTTACTATATGATATCATTAACATTTTTTACATCACACAAATAATTTTACAAATATTAAATGAGTACCCAGAAAAAAATGGAGACTGCCCACTAGGCTTTGGAAGGGGAAAAACCCATTGAAAGGAGTGTGTGAATAAAATTAATGAAAAATATAAGATGCTACAAATCTCAAGGGAGATACTGCACTAAATGTGAAACATTTCTTTAGCATAGGTATGAATATGCTAACCTTGGAATCATTAAATATTAGAAAATAATTATTTTTTCATTATTTCATTATTTTTTCTATAACCATTAAATATTAGAAAGATAATACCAGTACTAGAAATATCATTGTAAGTTTAGTTATCTAGAAGAATATATTTAATTGCAGGTAAAGTAAATAAGCAGTTTCTCAGGATCATGTTTCTCTATTGATTTGTACATATAACACATTTCTTCTGTTTTTATCAACCAAATTTCCTGGAAATTACTACATTTAAAGTTAGGAAAAAGCAAATCTAGATTCAGAACTGGAGAGAACCTCAAGAAATTGGTAATTTCATCTCTTCTCAAGTACTATATATCTATTATCCTTGGTAGGTGTATAGCTGGCCTATTCTAAAAGGTCTTCAAGTAATGAGGACTCAGTCACCTTCTAGAGCCTCTTCTCCCCATTGTTGATGATCATTATCAGTAGAATCATTTAACTAATGCCAGACCTGATTTTCTACTATTCTGTTCTGTTACTTCCTGTGCTAGCAACTCTGACATGGAAAACTATTTTATTTTTTTTTTTTTTAATCATGAAACGTCTTGTATAATCAAAGATAAATACAATTTTCTTTCTTGTCCTCCCTTTCTTTTCTTTCTGGAAATGGTGTGTTTCTTCTTGTATCAAATAGTCTGGACATCTGATTGCTATTCTTGACCTCAATTTTTGACATTTTCAAGGAGTATAAGGTCCATATCAAGCACATAGAATATGAAGACTGCCCAGTGCCAAGGACAGAGGACCCTGCCTGCTGCAGAGAGGAAGAGTCAAATCTTCCCTTGCTTTGCAGTTATGTGTATTAGCAGGCATGCACTGCAAGACAGGTTTTGAGTTTTTTCTTGAAGGACAATGAACACATGTTCAACCTCTGACTCCTTTTATAACTCTTAAAACCCTTCTGCAGAACTGCTGCCTAGTTAGTTTTTTCCAGACTTCTCGTGCAATTCTGAATTAACTTCTTAGAACTGAATTTAAGAGTCCTCCTTTCTAGCTGTTTTCCTTCTAGCTGGAAGTACAGGAAGCTGTACGTCCTGTATCAAAATATGTTCATCAATGCAACTTAACTCACATTCAGGGTGCCACTGCATTCCCTTCTCAACATATTCTCAGGCTGCTCAAATTTTCAGTGAGCAACAAATCCCATGAGTGATGTAATAAAAATTTGGAGATTTTTTCATACAAAGAAATAAAACTACAAAACCAAACCATACTTAAAACCAAAGCCAAAACCATCTTCCTCTTCCTTACCTTTCTAGTTGTATAGTATCTTATAGATACTATAGATGGCATTCTGCTTCTTCTACCTATGCCCTACGCAATACTACTAAAGGCACTGTTCTTCCTTTTTGCTTCCTAATATTTTCTAAACTTCCTATTTTCCTATATTTCCTGAACCAGATTACATTCCTACTCTATTTATGGAAAATATTCCATGGTATCCTTTTAAATTTTCTCTCCCACGTACCTTGCACTTATGATTTGGATGTAGACACTTAAAATCTGCATCTCTGTCTTCCTCCCTTTAATTCATGATGTGAATAGCCCAACACATTCTGTTTTCAGGACTTTTGTCAGTATTTTTCACATTGTTCTGTGGCATTTTGTTACTCTTCTGTTTATCCTGGCAGTAAACTTAATATTCTTACTCCTTTTCATGAGATATAGTCTAATCTCAGTCTTGTTCCATATCATGGCAAGGCTGATTTATCCAGGTGGTCTGGTGAAATCATCTCTGTGGGGTGCATCTTTCACTATTACAAAATTAATGCAACTTGCACAGCTATACATTTAGTAATACTTTTTTACTTTGAAACCTATTTACCAAGAGAATTCTTTGTTAAAAAAAATGTTTATCCAGACCAAGTTTGACAGAGCAACACAGGAGTTTTTCCTCTAAGTGTTAAATTAGAGCTTCCAAATGAAAGGGTTGGATGAAAATCCAGCTGTGCCCCTCAGATCAGCTAAATGCTTCTGTAGTCATTATACAAGATTGATGAGAACCTCCTTGACAGATCCTCCTTGATTTGGACAACTGAACTTAAGAAGGCTTATACTCAAATTATTCTCACAGCACTAAATAAATACAAGCTTTTTATTTGCTTATTATGCTTTAATGAACCAGTTGAACATGTTTTAGTTTAATTGTTTTTCTTCATATTTGACCTTTTTTAACTCTTTCTCCCATTTCCAAACTGTAAATATATTTATTTGTTACTAGTCTTCATGTTTTTTATTCCTTTTAGATGTTCCAAAATAATGTTCATAATGTTGAAAAACTCATAACAATGAACATACACGGATTGCAGTTATCATCTTAGATGCAATCTCAGAGTAGAAGTTCTTTTTACTCTCAGTCCAGTAAAGCCTTTATAGCCAAATTTCTTTATGAAAGAAAAGGCAGGTACTAATACTGCTACTGCACTGTCTTCTTATTACTCCCCAGCATTGAAGACCCAGATAGCATCAGGCTGGGGCACTGTCTGCCAGGTCAGCTTTAGAACATACTCAAAGACATGTCAAGCATGAAAGTTAGTTACAGAGTCACCAACACTTCTATATTTATGGAAACATATTAAGAACTGATTATAATGGATGCTTATTCCTGAATTAAGGTGCAAATGAGACCATGTGCTGATGTCAATAGTACAGATTTTATTTAGGAGTAAATGTGAGCTAGAGAGGTAGAAAGAAAGGTGGGGTGGAGGGGAGTGGGAGGGAGGGAGGGCAGGGGAGGTTAGAGAGAGCGAGAGATAAGCAATAGATATCATCCCCTGTGGATTCCTGCAGTGTCCCACTGGTCCTTCTTCACCCTGGCCTTCAGTGGGGAGGGGTCCCAGAGTGGCTCCTCTGGAGGTCCCACTTCTACACTGTCCAGCCCTGGCTATGCACAGGGTGTGGGGGCTGTTCCCATAGTGAGAGGTGGGCTCTGCATAAGCACTCACCGCCTGTCCCACAGTTTGCCATGGGGGGAATTTTTGTCTGGATGTCTTATCCAGACCTGCCTCACCAGGCCTGGAATGAGCATCCTCCTGTTGCTGTCTGCACTGATCTCAAGTTCTGCTGTGGTGGCTTATCTTATGGGGACAGTGTTTTGAGACATGCAACTGTATTCTTTAAGTCCTCACAAAACACACATATAATAATACACTCAATGTTTTTCTCTTCAGGAAAACTTCCCTTTTATTTGCTGTAATTGAAACTAGTAAATTTTACTTTTATCTTCAGATAAATCAAAGTTGATTACAATTTCAGAACTAGCTTCAAGGAGTGAGGCCTTTCAAAGTCTCACCTGATTTGGAGAAATCAGTGAATTGTTTCTATATACTTAAAGGGAATAACAGAGACTGTTCCACAGAGTAATTCCATTACATATATCATTCCTTATAAACACACCGAGTCACAGTCAAATTAATGTAGCTGTTTGTTATTTTTAATTTTCTCTCCCAGGAAACAAACAAATACTATTTTTTTCTAATTCTAGTTAAATATATCAGACTGTAAATTTTTGCATCAGAAACAACCTGCTTGTCCTGTAAAGCAACCAGTGTGGTAAGTTTGATCAATTAGAAAAGTCTTTAGTAAATGCTTGAATTGAAAAATTGTGAAATAATGACCAAATAAAATAGAAGTTTAATCAACTTATCTACTGAGAATGGAGACTAAAGGGTGTAACAAGAATTTTGAAGAACTACAAAGAAGAGGAAATTTGAGTGAAGAGGCTATTACATGTATTAGGAAGAAAGAGCTAGGAAATCTAGCTAGAACCTGACATCTTAGTAAGGAAGAAAATAATGTGATTTCTTTAAGAGCAAGGAGAGTAAATGTTTGAAAAATGTCTCTGGGAGGGGGATAGGTTCTCTGTGATGCACAATCTCTAAATCAAGTTTGGATGACTTTCTGAAATACAAGCCTGGGCTCAGTCAGACGGTTTAGGTTTGGTGCAGGAGCGAAGCAATTCCCTAGCATGCATTATGCAGCAGGATGAGCTTTAAAATCTACTGAGAAAATGTTTGGGCCAGCCTAGCAGCTTGCACACACTGATATAACTTTTTAAAAGCCAGTTGAGTTGTATTGATTTACGCCAGCTTCTGATCTTGCCCTTGGAATATAATTTACTGCTGTCATTATGCAGTAACACCCAGACCCTGCCTGTTTTCCACGCTGTAATAAGAGCAGCTGTCTTTGCGGTTTGGGGCCTGATCCAATTACACTCAATGGGAAAACTCCCATTTAGTGCAGGCACACAATTAGATGGTTACAAATTGGTCACAAATAAATTCAGACTGGAAATTAAAACTATTCCATCTGAGATTGTTTTTTAGTTATCTGGTAAAACGCTGGAGTAGGCTCGCAAACAGATTAACAAGTCAAGGAACGTGTTAAAATTAAGACTGGAAATAGGGAAGGGACTGTGTAACAAACAGAAAAAGGCCTCTGCATGTAACAGTATTTCCACTGTACCCTCCTTGTCTCAGGTAATTTGTAGCACAGAGACAGCACTCAGCTGAGGTAGAAAGGAGTGGGACTTAGAGGTCTGGGGCACTTGATGTTGTGATGCCTCTAGAAGGATTTTAAATGAACCTGCTGTTTCATAATCCTTTTTAGGTGTTATTAGTCCTCCTGATGAGTTTTTTTTAGGCAGCAGAAAATGTGCAGAAGAGCCTTCAAGGTGTGTAGCTGCTATAATTTGTGTGTCTTTAAAACTTTCCCAGGGCTTGGAAAGTGGCAGTGGTCCAAGGCAGACAGCAGGGTGGACTCCTCCTGTAACACAATGAGATGAGCTGGGTAGGTGCACTGGGGTCCTGATCACTTTCTCAGGGTTAACCCATTTGCCAGATTTTATGTCAGCAGGAATTTCTTTCCTCAAGTCACTCATAGCTACTGTTCAAGGTATTTTTCTTTAGCCTTGTAATATCTTCATTTTCTTTAATATACTGCCTCGCCACTTTGGAATTTGGTGATATGCTTGATCTTCTCTCTTTCTCTGGCATATTCTGGTTATGGAATTTTTTTGGCATTTTAGTATGTCATAAGCAATTTTTAGGGAACTGGGAAGTGTTCTATTAAGTGGTGGATTGCATCACAGGATTTGCTGAACCATGTGTTTACTGTAGTTTCCTCTAGCTGTGATACAGCTGCTGAAATGAAAGAATGAAAGCAAGCCCATTTGGTCTTGTTTTTCTATTTGTGTTGTCTACTGTGGAACACGGAGTATTTTATTTCTGTCTTTTATTCTTGTCTTTTTTTTTTTTTTCTTGTTTCCTATTTTTCATTCCTGTCTTTAAGCATTCTGGTTTATCTTGGAAAGAGAAGAGCACAGTTAGAGATGGCCTCTGTGAAAGGAGACCAGACAAATGAGCAGGAGGCATTCTGATCCCAGGTAAGGGCAGGGCTTTTCTTTATTTGATTTGCTTATTTTCTACCACCTCAAATATTACTGTTATTTCTGCCACACAAAACAGGAGCTGAAACACTGCAAGACCAGTGTCAGTGCTTGCCCAGAGACAGCTCTTTCAGTAGAAAAAGATATGTCATGAAAGTACATAACTAAGGTGCCAGAGGTAGGTTTTATCTGACTAAATATAGATATTTATAATATGGTGTTAGTTATAGCCAAACATATATCCCTAAATAAAAATCAGAGTGCCACTGGCATGGAAGTGCCATGTAACTAAAGAAGGAATCTGGGGGGATGAACTTGGATATGGACATTGCCACTGCAAACATTGAAAGTTAGACTAGGTACATTTAATCCTAAATTCCACTACTGACCATTTTAGGAGATATCAATATAATACACTGTGCTTAATGTTTAGGTTTCTTGTTTTGCTAGTTTATACAATCTGACATGGAAAATAAATAGTAAGGCTGACTTCTAGCCACATAGGAATCTTGCAAGGATGGGAGAATAGCCAAGGTGCAAATGTGCATTACTCTGAGGCTTTTTAAATCATGCCATGACCTGAAGAATAAAAATATATACAGAGTACTGTTCTTTCCTTGTCAAGTATCAATCAATTGAAAAAGTCACTCAGCAGAAGCTAGAATAGTTTAAACTTGCCAAGATGAAGGTGGGGAAATAGTAAACTGCTTGAAATTTCTCTCCCTGTCCTGTCAGGCATGCACAGCACAAGCTAGGAACAATTATAATTCTATGTTTGCATAAGACATGCAGAGCTTCAACTACATATGACTCAAAGTGCTTAAATGGCAAGCATTACAGACTACTTATATTTTTCAATAATATAGAAAGAGAAACAACTTGATAAATTTTTCTCATTGCTCCCATATTAATATCCCATCCTAGAAGTGTGGGAAGAACTATAGGCAAGAAGGAACAAAGAATGATTTCTCTCTGTTTCATTTTTGTACATGAGAGGAGTTTACACAAAAAATGCATCCTATTTTACTCATTATGTATAATTTTACACCTATTTTTCCCATAAAATAATGCACATACATGCACATCTTGATGCAATTGCTTCCATTCCTCAAGCACCTATATTATCAGTGCCACAACTGCTACCCTTCAGATAGCTTTCCATTCATTATATAATAGATAAATGTGGCTGATTCCAGTGCAGCTGAATTGTTTCCATGGTTCGATTTCAATAGTAAGGGTTTATTCAGCAAGGCATTTAAGCCTGTGTTCAATTTAGAGCAATTGGGTACTCCTAATATATCCTGCAAATTAGGCACCTGTCTACATCACTGGGAATTAATGGTATGCCCACATGTTTTTTTTCTGAATCAAAGTTTAAATTTAAGGATACTCAGTAAAATACTGGTAAGTATACTAGTGAAAATTCCATAATGGTATCACCAATTGGAAAGAAACTATTGATGCTGCTCACAGAAGTGCCCAGAGCTTTTTTTTTAATGTATTTCCTAATTTGTGTTAATAAACAAACACACAATTTAAAAAAATTAAAAATAAAAAAAAATCCCTATAAATCTTCCTCTATTTTTACCTGCTAACATTACTTTAATTGTGATCAGTTCACAGAAATTTCTGAGCAAATTGAAAACCAGCCTACACCTCAGTGAAAACACTGACAATTTTCAAAAGCCCAAGGTTTAGCTTCTTGCACTAAAACAAAATTAGATTAAAGTTTAATAAATATAGTTAGCCATGTAGAATTTAAAAGTAAAACTGTCAGAGCACATACTGATTGAGAAATATGCAATACTCAGATTTTGACAAGTCTGGACGGCTTGTGCATGCTCTTTTAATAAAGAGTGGACTGTCTATGGGAATCAGAGAGAAATTAGGAAAAGCCCCATTGAAACCAAGAGAAAGGTCTGCTCATAATTGATAAGAAAAATATATCACAAAGATACGCATGATTATCCTCCAGAAGATTTGGCAAAGCAGCAAAATATACACGGAAGTTGTCAGCCAAAGTTCCCTTTGGCAGATCAGCAGAGGAATTTGTGTCCCTTGCTCTGAAGCTTGCGCTCGGAAACGGGCACAGAGCAGGAAAGGACAGGTGTGGTGGGGGCTGCCACATCTGCTCGTTCCATTCCTACTTCTTTCAGGTATGAATAATGGAAGAGGTGGGTGTTATAGCTCTGTCAATTAGAGCACAAATAGTCCCCAGAGATGCTGCCAAATACTGCATCATCTCTGTCCCCAGCTGATGGTGCCTGGTGCATCTTCCCACGTCAGAATCTGCCCTGTGTTTTATGGCTTTGGGCTTGTGCTGTCCAAGATGGAAGTATTTGTACAGAAACTATGTAAAGAAGATAAAGAGAGGCACTGAAAAGATAAGAGAAAAAAGAAACTTTAATGAGACAATAGAAGTGCAAAATGCTTGGAATATGTGACCATTCGGAAACCTGAGAATAAATTTAAAAGACAATCCTAAAAATATCATTTTGGCTGACTGCTGAATGCAACGTTTTGCTTAATTGTGTATGCAGAGGAAACAGCTATATCCATACATTAAATAAACAGCTAAATCCATACATACAAATAAACTTTATTTACTATAATGTGAAATATCATATAATTTTTTTAATAAACTTTACTGAGGTAAATGAAATGCAGAAAATGCAGCTGTAGTCTGATAAATACAAGTTCAACTTATATAGCCATAGTCTGATAAATACAAGTTCAATTTATATATTATAAAAATAATATTTGATAACATGTAACACTCTGAAAGCTTAGGGCTGGTTCTTCCAAGCTCTGCATACCAGTGATTTTAAGACATCTACCATTAAATAAAGATTGCTCAGCCATAGCTGTATCATGTCTGCCTGTGTTGTCTTCATTTATATATCATCTCTGATTTAAGTTCAGATTAAATATTTCTGAATTCTGGGGATATTGACATCTTCTGAGATACGGAAGTAGTTGGTCTTCGGCTAAAATTTGAACCTTGTTTTACATTTGCACTCCTACAACTGCAGTCTCAACCAGCCTGAGTGTTGAAGGTCCATTGAAGTTACCCACCAGCGGGTATAAAACACCATACCTGGGGATCCCCAGTGTGACTGAGCCCCCTTTTCTTGCTTTTACAGCTACAACAGAAATGCAGGTGTTCTGAAGGCCAACATGATAGCACAGAGCATGATAGAAATGACTGGTAGAGGGAAAATATACCACAAACACAGGGGAGCTAGACTCCTAATATTATTTGCTGATATTTTAAGCCTTCTATTTCCCTTAAAAAAACAAATAAACAATTCCCCCCCCCCCCAAAAAAAAAAAAAGCACCAAAACAAAAGGAAAAAACAGCTAAACAAACCAAAAAAACCAAACCACTAAAATTTCAGGAGGGTGTTTCTACAGATAGATGAAATTTTTAATCCCAATAAGTAAAATACCGAAGTAGACCTAATTAGCAAAATATGATTGTTTCTCCTTTCTCTGATAGGATCATCCAAAAAGATCAATTATTTGGAACATCATAAAACATGATGATTCCTGCTGTATGATCTAGGATAAAATCTCTTACCTGGTATTGTACCTCATTTATGTTATTTATGATAGTTTAATTTTGGTTTTACTGTACTTCCACAAGTTCTAGCTTAAAAAAGAGGCTCACTGCTCTCCAGACAGGTGGCATGAACCTTCCTGATCCCAGAAGGATTTGCACTTTAAGAGGGCAGAAGGAGGACAAGAAGAGAAGAACAGAAATTATTTGCTTGAGTTGGCCTGGCAAGGTCTGGAACCCCCGAATTGTAGTGTCATTTTCCTAGGAACTTCCCCGGTCCCCGATGCAGATTGATGAAATATTCATTATTTCATTTTTTAAAATCAAAATGAATACATTCTTTGTAATCCTTGCTGTGCTTTTGGACTGCCAAAATATTCTGGTCAGAGAAAATAGATCAGAAATGAAGAGACAAGATGTTTTATCTCAACAATTTAAGTATTGACAAGATATCACTCTAGCATGTCTTAAAAAGAACTGTCACTGTAAGACTAGCCTGACTCTGTGAAGAAATATAGGATAGAACAATTTTTCTGCAGTCAATAAAACTATGACTAGTTAGTAACTTTGAAATCAGAAATTCAGTTGCTTGTGCTGGAGCTGTAATTTACTTTTCATAAAACTACATGGGAACTGCTTAAAAAAATCAAACTTTAAAAAATCTTATTGGTCGTTCTGCCTCCTGCCTCAGCCACACACAATAGCAAATGCTTACAATGAGAATAGCTCCACTGGAGCAATACTAATACATTTGCCACAGCTCCCACTCTGTCATTATGCACAGGAGCCTGTGCTTATCCCTTTTTAAATTGGAGACTCTTTTAACCAGGAATCCCCAGGATGAAACCGAACCATTTTCCTCACGGCAAAACAAATCCTTCTCTGGTGAATTTTGTTATTGTTTATTGTTGCAGTGTTTTATCAGCACTAAACTGTATGAAGGCTTCAATTAGTTCTTGATGAATGATCCCATAAAATCATGTAGTTTCATTTCCCCTGCCACCAGATATTTCACTGAGTGTTATTAAATGAAGTATAATTGGGACAGGATTCAGGAAACTTAGAGTCTTCCTATTTTCCTTTTGGGCTTGAGCATTACAGTGTGCCTCAAACATTTCATTTTTTAAACGTGATGGTTTTTTGTTTTAAACTGACAAATGCTCTGCAGTTCAAAACTATTGTTTAAGGTTTCTGTGCTATTAGCAGTTAACATAAGAGTAGGAAAATACAGGTATTACAGCCATTTTCTGCACCTTTCTCCTCTGTCAGTAGATTTGTAAATTTTGCATTAGGAAGACTAAGTAAGATTCACTGGATAAAGACATTCCTCCCAGCTCCTGTGAATAACCAAATTGTGTTTGTCTCAGATACAACTCCATTGATGTAATGTAATGGAATTGCTACAATAATTCTAGCAAGAAAAAATACAACATTTCATACTACACATTGAACTTATGGTTTGTTATTACTTGTGTTCTGTTTTTTGAGATAATTTGCTTCAGCAGAGTCGAGAGAGCAAATTTTCTCAGCAAGTAGTTTAAACTTCCACTAATTTTGTCCTTTTTCTTAGGTTTCATATCCAAATTCAGGATTTACCCAGCAGAAACATTAGTTACATCCATGTCTATGTTCACATTTCTGACATCTGGACTCCATGAGAGCTTTAGAGCAATAAAAAGCTTGCTCTGAACATACTTATCTCTCTTTTATCAAATTCTCCCACCTGGCATAAATGCTAGCAAAAAAAAAGTTAGCAAAAGATTGGCACATCTGGATGGAAGGACTAATTGTCAGATCTCATAATGGAAGGAAATTCATCTAAGTAGTTAAAGACTCCTTGCAGCCTGCTCAGAGCTATCAAAGTATCCTTTGACTTATCTGTTCACTTCTTCCCCTCACATTGGCAAGTAGATTCAGCCAATGTGAATGAGAGTGGTGCTGCTGCATACACACACTGCTGCAGCTATCAGGGCTTCACAGCAAAACACAGTTAGTCTGCTGATGGGATAAATGTGGTTATTGGTATCAGACCCAAACATCTAAGCAACTTCCAAACAGAAGATGCCATTTTCAATAAGAAAATAAAAATTTTGACAAATATCATACTATTCTATCATCAAAAAAGTGTAAAGATATTTATCAAATACTGCAAAAGATATTTTTCCCTCCATATAGTGGAAGATGAGGCTACTATCAGGCATAATATTCTTGGCACACATTTTTGGATCAGCTAAGTAGCAGGAAATCAAACCATCAAACATCACTAAACATAAGATATGAGGGGTTCTGATTTTACAGTTACATTAGAAACCATAAATCATCCAGCATTGTGAAAGAGGAGACACTAAGAAATACGTGAATGGAGCATGATGCTTTTGCTTCTACAGGTAAAATTTAGTTATTCCTGTCATTTCTTCAACAAGTCAGAAATTTTACTAGTAAATCTCAGCATTTTAGTTGTACATTCACAGACCCTGGGGGTCAGGAAAAATTCTGTTCTACTTGGTTGTAGATGCAAATGATTCTAGATGCAGATGCAATGTATGGACTGTAGAATGTATGAAATGCAGATGCAAATGATGGACTGATGATGCAAAAACATGCAAAAAACTCCCAGCCATTCTTCTGATTTGGTACTTAGGAGAACTGACTTCAGTTTTTGGCTTTGACACAGGCACTTTTGTCAGACAAGCCATTCTCCATCTCAGCAAAACAGGGTTCTTCTGCGTCCCAACAGCCCATGGTAATTTCCCTGCTGCTTGAAGGACATGCCCACATCCATATTTGGAAGGGTACCCAAGGATGTTCATGAGTATCCCAAGCCACCTCAGAATCTCTCCTCTCTTGCAGGCAGCTGGCCCCATTGCCCAACTTGCCTGCACATTCATGGCATGCCTGGAAGGCAATCATCTGGCAATTGATAATGGCTTTAATGCCTACATTAGCTACCCCTACCTAATAAAATTCTTACACAGAGGGGGCAGGTGGAAGCCAGTAACCCAAACCTTGAATATTTATTTGAGAAAGTATCTCTTGAAAGGACACACCCAGCAATGCTACAGCTGTGATAAATGTGCTTCTTGCCAGAGCATTTGGACTCCCAGTTAACCAGCAGTATAAGTGGATAACTGTGCTCAGAGAATATCTCTTCACAACTCTCAAAGAATACTTTTGAGTCACGGAGATCAAAAGAGTGACACCAGCCAAGTGTTATTGGTGTATTATATTGAGATCAGGCATAAATAAAAGAAGAAAAAGGAAAACAGCAAAGTCAAATTGTTTTCCTCTGTCATTCTTTTCTTTTAATCAATATTTGTTTTTAAAAGTAAGAGAGTTCTACAGGGCTCTGGTTAAATAAGACCCTTTCTGTAATTATAAATGTACACATGTAAGAGTCCTTTTAAAGGAAAATAATGGCCTACTGGGTATTTGGGAGAGAGGGCTTGTTCTCTTACAAATTTCCACAGTGCTCTGGGAGTTAGTCCTCTGAGGATTCATAGTGCTGGTGGGCTCCCACTTTAAAGAACTTCAGATTGCTGAGGGTGGTGTTTCCCCTTTGAAGACTGTTACATTTTTTAACAGATCCTCCTTTGAAGATATTCATATCTGTGGGGTTCTCCAAAAGAGTTGGGGGAAAAGTCCCCTGTTGATGCTATTTACCAGGTTAGAATTTCAAACTTGGGAAAAATAGCTGATCCCTGAGAGGAGGATGCTCTTTTTGAAGCAGTTCAGATGGTTTCAGCAGGCTTTGCTTCTGAAGTTCTTATTGCTAGAAGGTGTCTGGCTTTAAAACTTTATAGTACACAATGTCACAGCAATACTATGGGAAAAGTAGCATTAATTTTTTTAAGGAAATATGAAATACACTGCTAAGAAAAAAACTTTTTAAAGGCACAAAACCTCTTTGCTTGTTTGATAAATGCATAATTTGTGCTAAGTGTAAGGACTGTGCTCTCTCTACTACAATAATGTCAGCAGGTTCTTAATATACTAAGTCTCTGATGGACAACATTTGACAACTTTAAAAAAAAAGTTCTACTCTTTTAAACAAACTGTTTTGATGGTTATCTGGTTCATATTATTCTGGTTCATATTTGGGCAACCTGAGTAGTCTTTTGGCAGAAGCAATAAGCTAAGCTTAACATTGTTAAGGCGCTCCTAATAAGAACTTTCCTGGAAAAATATTTTAAAATATAAACCATACCAAGAGAGGGGTGATAGAAGGTAACAGAATGGTGAGAAAGCACAATTTGAAATTTCCAAATGGAAGGAAGGCATACTAGATGACAAAAATATTTTTTTTAAAAAAAGTCTGTTTGGTAAAGCTTTTTGTAATGCATCAGAAAAATGCTTTGTCCTCCATGGTATTTCTGACAAAGGGCTTAAAAGTTAACCAAATTCAAAGTAAAAAGCTAATTTTACTTATTTTTCTTAAATACCAAACTTGTTACTACAAGCAGTCTACTGAAGTATTCTCCACCAAGGCTGTCATAGCTGAAGATAGTATTTCTACTGAGATTTCTAATATCTGGGTGCAATGCAACTGAATTTGAATTAAGCAGAGGGAAAGGACAAATTGATGCAAAGAAAAATTAATCTCCCGGCTGTTGGAAGAAAGAGAGCTGAACACCAACAGTAATAGATGCTCCTTTGGAAGGCAGGTACAGAATGCCTGCAGCTCCTGTGCATTTTCCCAAGTAGGCTCCAGAGGGAGAAATTGAAAATAATACAAAACATTTTCCTAGCATAAAGTGTGGCTTTAGGTTCTCAGAAGCATATAGATTATAAAGAAACTTACTTCTTAAGATCTCATCTGAATATAAATCACAGCAAAGTGCATTGACCATTCAGTGATGAAGAGCTATGTTGCTTCTCTGCTAGGATTCCAAGGAGTTTACTGATATGAAAAGAAATTTAAATAAATATCACTGTTTTATGTAACCAAGGGCAAGGCAGGTTTTGTGGGAATGTCCTAATTTGGGCACTGCCATCATCATCTCCTGTCAAATGTAAAGACATGAAAGTGCAGGTACACACATAGAGAAAGAACACTTAAACAACACAATCCAACAACAACAGATGCTGACTTCTTTGTGTTTTGACAACTCTAAGCCTATGTAGACATACAGATGATACTCTGGTGTGGTATTTGTGGTTAGAAAAGAATGATTTCTTGCCCTGAAATTAAAGAACAGAGAGGAGAAAAGATTTGGAAATGGTTTCCCAAGTAAACTTGTATATTTGTCCTCTCTTTAAAAAGGCATTGAGCAAATAATGTTAGATGGTGAACACCCACAGAAAAGCCAAAATGAAAAAAAGAAACCAGCAACAGCATAGTATATACTGATTAATGGATGCTATAGATATCTTACTGCTCTGTCTGCTTGGTTAGCTTTGTTTCAAATCTGATACAGATCTCATACTGCACAGCCGATCCTGAAATAGCCCGTGTTCCTTTAAATTCAGGCAATGCATCACTTTCTATTACCCTGTGTCACATCAGTCTATGACTGTAAAGGATGAGTTATGTGGACATGAACCAGCATCAGGGCCCAGTTCAGACAAATCTTTCATGAGAAAGTCAAATGTTCAAACAGACAAATTCTTTCTTTTTATTAAAGCCCACATTGTTTATGTAGAAAAATTTAGAAGAGAAATCACTTGCTGCCTTAGATGTTACAGTCTGCTATGGAGTTGGTTTTTTTTATGACAAAAATTCCTTGGAAAGCATTTTCCCAATAGCCATTACAGTTACAGAGTGCCCAGCTTCCACTGGAAAAGAGAAGCCATTTACCAAATATTCTTTAGTTCTTAGTTCAAAACTCAGAAGTAGATGATGTTAGCTTTGTAGAATTACCTCCTTGGCATTGAAGAGGTTTATTGACATTTATACCAGCATCCCTCAGCATTTTTCTTGTGGTAAAAAGAGGCACTAGGTTGGGAATGCTGACAAGGTTTAGTGGAAAAGAATCTCTCAGGCTGTGGTCCACACTAATCTTTTGTGCTAGACCAGCATGCAGTTAAACCTAAAATTCTTTTAGCATCAGTGTAAACTCATGTGTTGGCATAAACTCTGCTTTTAGCCTACAGCACATCAACCAGGTTTCCAGGAAAAAAAAAACTAAAGACGCAGACAGACCAGCAGGATGGAGCAAAATGTCTTCAGCTCTTTACCCTGGAACTTCACTACAGATTGCAAGCAAGTTAAATAACATTACAGAACATTATATAAAGTCTAGAAGGACTTTCCAGGTTCTAATCAAGCACAAGAATTCCATTCTGCTGTCATCCTTAACTACTGTATTTATTGATGCTATGCCTTCAGAAATGGAATTTTGGGCCCCATGAAAAAGCACTCAGATAGAGTAAGGGAACATAAATCTGCTAATTATGAAGTATGAGTAGAATAATCAGTCTTCTAGGAAATGGCTGATTTCAAAAAGACCAGCAAAACTACAGCAAACCTGCAGCAAACCCTACAGCAAACTCACACACATATCTCAGAGGAGAAAGGGGAGAGGAAGAAAAGGAAAAAAGCCCCATAGGAGAAGAGTAAGGGTGGCTCTCCAGGTACCCTGCTTCCCCACAGCCCAGATGAATGTGCAGAATGTATCCAAGATGCCAGCACTGTTTCTCCCAGCAGTCTTTCCCAGTTTGCTTTCTCATCTTGCCAAGCATTTGATTTTCCACTAATGTTTCATGTGAGGAGAGCCCAACTGCTTTTCCTGCAGCATAAGCCCAGCATGGGAAAAACATCCAAACTGTTCACAAGGCAAAAGTGTTCCAGGGGCCTGTGCTGACCACCACTGTGTTATATTGCAAGCAAAACTGCAGCCTGTGTCATGAGGCTGCAGGGCTGAATTCTCTAATGCTCACAAAATGCCTTCAGAGTGCAGAGCAGAAATCCATGGGATTCAAACTAAAAAATGCTGGACTACTAGCCTCAAAAACCTCAAAAAACAAGTCACCTGCGTGAGCAGTGACCACACACAATTCTGAGGTGTGATAAACATACATTTGTCTGAGAAAAGGATAAAATTTGCCCTTCAAAGCTAAAAATAAAACCACAGAAGGACAGTCTTCCAGAATGTCTGTCTTGCAAGAGAAAGGAGCGTGATGAATATTGGCTAAACCAGAATTAATGTATTTTGTCTGATTTTAACTGCATTGCCAGGATTTCTAAAGAGATTCTTCCATTTAAAAGTGGAATTTTGAACTGAACTTCAATGTTAATGTTTGCAAACTGAAGAAAAAATGCAAACATTCTCAAAAACTCCTTCTCCCTTCATGCAATAGCAAAATATAAATTGGGACATCAGTGATTGGAGCATTAAAAAACTATGTGACCCTTTTTTCTGATATTTTGCTTGATTTCAGTTTCACTCACCGCAAGGAGATTCTGCTAACTGTTTCATATTAAATAAATGTGAGTTTGTCCAGTTCTGCTGATTGTTATAATTCTGATAAATTATTTCATACCTTATTTACAAGCCCATATCTTACTGCCCCAGGGATAATGATACAGAAGGCATCAGTGTTATTGCTAGGCTGAAGGGTACTGAGGAATCCAGGTAAGTGCTGCTTTGTGGCTAACTTTATGTTCGGAAACAACGAACCCACAAGTAGATGACAGCTAAGTGGTCACATGGCACCATTATGCTGTAAAAGGCACTTGTGTTAATTTCTTAGATTTTCTTTATCTGAAGCTGTCTTGGTGCTGAGGGAAAAAACCAAACAGCAGATGAAAGAAATAGGAATTATTCAGTTTATATTCTTTTGAATATAAAATAAATATACATTGTTTAGTTTATATTCTTTTGAATACAAACTAAAACTGAAACAATAGCACTACATAGGATGTAAATTCTCAGTCTACTTCTGTAACATGGAACGATCAAACTTGCAATTCTGCTCTTGAGTCATGCCTTCCTTAACCAAGTAAATAGTAATGAAGGTTTTTGTGGCATTTACCACCACCAAACACCTTACATAACTTGCAACTTCTCCAAACTCATCTGCCTCCTAATGGGAAACTGGATCCATAAGACGCCCCCCTCAACAGACCTCCTTCTTTATGGCAGCTTGAGAGCCCACTGCCAGGGGTGGGTGTTTTGCACAAACAAATGTCAGACTGCATCTGGTGGGGTGACAATAGCTTCACACACATTTATCTGCCTTTCATTACTTTGTATCACACTCTCCAATTCTATTTACATTAGTTTTTATTTAAGATGAAATAAGGCATCATTGATGCATCTTAACTGCGTTATTCAACACCCACCAACTCACTGACAATTGCACATCAATACATTTTAGTTAAGCATCTGTTTCCTCATTTGCTCCCTTGTCAAATTTGCAATTTATGTCTGCATAACTTTTCACTCTGTAGCTGCACTCTGCATGAAACAGGTAGAGAATGCACAGCAAAACGCTACGCTTGTTCTTCAGAGCAAATATGTTCTGCAAGTTCATGCTGTGAAGATCTGAAAAGTTCTTTAGGGTTACACATAGGTGTGAAAACTGTTGTGATTCTCTGTTGAAGCCATAGCCTCAGCTAGGTAATAATTAAATCATTAAAAAAAATTAAAATTATAAAATTAAGGCCTTGTATTCACATAAGAGACTTTCATATCAGCAAAAAGGATTGTTGTTCTAAAAGAGGAATAGAGAAGATAGAATTTAATAAGTTCTTTATTGTGAAGTTGAATATTTAATTGTTAAAACATCTTTCCTTTGTATCCTCCCATCTCCCTTCCCTATGCTTCCCCCTTCCCAGAAGAAATCAGGCTTTTTCCCAAGTTTATATCAAACAAAAAAATATATTTTCTTGTGGCAGCTGAAAAGCTTACTATCCAAATCCTGAATATTTTATAGAAAATAAAATGATATTTATTTTTAAGTGCATTCTACCTTCAACACAACTGCATCCTCACAACAAATCTATTGCGTTGTCCTGACATAGTTACTGCAAAGGTTTTTCCTTTGCTGTCCCAAGGGCCCAATTGATTTATCTGCCAGAAGCCCAAAGCCCCAAAATAAGATCGCTTTGAGTTTACAGAGGTCATTTTTCATTGTCTAAATAAAAATTTCTAAACAAAAATCTCTCATCCTGTTAACCGCAGGGTCCTTATCTCCCCAGAGGCTACAGAAACCTGAGAGAAGCCATTTCAATTCTTTTATGAAGAAAGATAAAAGCAAGTTTTCGATTAGAAAGCCAAGGAAAGGCTTCTTATTAAATGGTGGTAACAGTAACTAGTCGAAAAGGCAAAAGCGTTCAAGGAAAGGGGGAAAGGGAAATCATTATGCATGAAGCAAACACTATACATGAGGCTGCCAAGGCAATCTGAGGCAGTGACATTCGGGAAGGCAAGGGAAGTTCGCAAGCCTTTGTAACTAGTTATAGTTCATTCCCATCTATTTAAAAAGAGCTGTTTTATCAGGCATGTTTTCTTAATTGTGTGCCCATAGCTTTATCCACCAATATTAACTGTGTGTTAGAGCAATTATGTATTCAGACCCTCTTTCTCTTGATCTGTCATCATTCAAAGCACTTATGCAGCACTGACTGGGGTTTGAGATGGCATGTGATTCCAGCCCTGCAATAATAGATTCTGCAGTGCTAAGCTAAAAGTGAAATTATTAGAAGTTACTTCATATTCGAAGTTAGGAAAAAATGAGATAAACAGAGACATTAATGGTGATGCACTGGGAAATCATCCAGACCTCTGAAAGGGAAAGATTTCTGCTGTTTGGAAAAATTCTCAGAATATATGACTGAAGTTCCCTATTAGTGCTTTCCTTCCTCCTTCCTACATAACAGAAGAAGAGAAATTAACAACATTTAGGACCCTAGGTAATTCTTCAGGATGCTAGCTCTAAATATCTAACCTACCATTTAAAATGCCAAGTTGAAAAACCCACCTATAATTCCTTATGAAGAAAAAATCCAAGAAAGATTTTGAGAGCTCTTTATCCTTAATGAAGACAGGCATTCAGAACTCTGAGCATTTAAGATTTTCTCCTGCACTAAGCTGTATACCTAAATGTCTAGGGAAAATCACCCCATAAATGAGAGTGATAGAATCACATCCATCTCCAGCAATGCAAAAATCCAGTTGGATTTACCAGTGATTGTCACTGCTAAGACATTCTGGCCAACACTGTCTGTGGTCATGGCATACTGACAGACAGCAAGTTTTCTTAATCTCTTATATCCTGAAAACAATTTTTTATCCTGAAAACTTAGTACATCCTTCATGTACTGGATGATGCCTTTTTTTAAGTGGTGAGAATAGCCTTACCTATCCAAGATAAAACAATGCTTCCCTGGCCTCACACATGATTAAACCGAACAGAAGGGAATTATATTTCCCTATGTCCCCTGTGACGGTGGTCACAGGGGTTTGCAGGTGAAGAGAGAGACGACAATGTTGACTCTATGATCAGAAGGCTTGATTTATTATTTTATGATATATATATTACATTATAACTATACTAAAAAGAAAAGAAAAGAAAAGGTTCTTTCAGAAACTGCTAAGCTAAGAATAGAATAGAAAAGAATGATAACAAAGGCAGCTCTCTCGGACTCTGTCTGAGATAGCTCTGTCTTGATTGGCCATTAATTATAAACCTCTAAGAGGGGCCAGTCACAGGTGGACCTGTTGAATTCTACAGCAGCAGATAATAATTGTTTACATTTGTTGCTGAAACTTCTCAGCTTCAGCAGGAAAATCCTAAAGAAAAGATTTTCACAAAAAGATGTTGCGACATTCCCCACTTCCTTCCCCTGCATATCTATAACAGGTATTTTTTCTGCCCCAAGTTTATATTTTCAACTGAATTTATGCTCTTTAACGAAGTAAAAGAAAAATTTAGTTTACCCAATTCAAATCAATAAGAAAATTTTATGTTTCTAAAGGCAGCACATCTCTTCTACTTCAGTGAGGTCAGGATTCTACCTCTAACATGTAGCTTTGTGATGTTAATAACTTCAGCAGGCACAATTTAATTTATGCAGCCATCTTTTTTACCTGTATCTTACTTTTATGTATTTCTATACTTACAATAGAGATATCTATCTCTAATTTTTTTTTAAAGCTATGAAAATTAGATTCCAACTAAACCACAGTTTGCCATGCTTACTTCATTACTTTTCATATTTAAATGTATCATCTTTGCCAGGAACAGTCATACTGTTCAGAAAAGTCCTGATCTAACCCCTAGTGCAGCTGGTGGAGCCTGTCACACTGACTGCAGCAGGAGCAGGATCAGGCTTTAAATGTGGGGCTTCTTAAGATGCCTCTTTCTCATGTACTCATCTAGTTGTTGAGCTAGGTGTAGCTGAGAAATGCCTGACTGTTTCAGGTAATGCAGGTGTCTTGTAGACTTCACAAATTTGATTTTCAGTGGGTGAAATATGCTGTTTCCCAAATATGCCTTGTTGCAATATTTTTTAGTATTACTTTTTCAAATTATTGTTATTATTACTTAAAAGCTCCCTGAATATCTTGTACGCCTTGTGTATGTTTGGAATCTAAACTGTGAAGGTGATTTAATATGTCAAAATTGACAAAGAATGATGAGAGGAATTAAAGTTTTGAAGTGCCTACCTTTCATTTTAGGCCTTGAGATATTTTTCTCCTAATCAAGAAAAGAGTTAGAGAAGAGAGAAGCTGTTCACACAAAAATCAGAAAAAATTAAAAGTTTATTTAGCCTAAATAAGGCATGGTGAGATCTGATTTTTGGAAGTCAAAGACAAGTAAATAGAAAATAAGGCCCACATTTACCATAGTAAGGACAATTAGCCACCAGAACAGCAGAAAACACTGCCAAAAATGATGTCAAGATCAGTCACTTTTCTGAAAGGACAGACTTTTCTTTGCAGTTACTGAATGGAAGGCAAGGATTAATACCAGGATGTCCTACAGCCCCTGCTAACTAGGAGGTCTGACAAGACAATCCAAGAGCCGCTTCTGGCCTTAAAATCCTTCAAATCCATGAAACCAGGAACACCTTCTGCTGGAACACATTTGCTACAAGTGCTGTGATTCACCTTCCTTGCAACTCTCTGGGGCTCCCTGCCAAACAGAAGAAAATAAGGTTTTAAGCCCAGAAGGATTTTTACAGTAATACAAGATATTGATCCCTGTGTTGTTTTCAGCAGCAGCTTGTTTTTCTGTCCAGGTTCCTTAGAATCCCAGTGTGCCCAGCAGGTTAATGCTGAGTAACTGTAAGATGTTAGGAAAACATGACACCCTCTTTACTGTACAGAATTATATTATCCAGAGACTGCAAGAAGGACATTGGCATAGATTCAAGCCAGTGTTTTTATTTATTAAAACCTGGCTGTATACTGAAATTCCAGTGATAGCTTACAGCTGGCAGCTCCCATTCTATGCTAATTAAGGTTAGTTAGTGTTGTGCCACCCTCAAATGGCCACAAAATTCATGGAAGACAGGACTGATGCTTGGGAAGCAGCACAAGCACAATAAGCCACATATCAATAAATGCAACAGGCTGCAACCTTACTGCTTAGAAAACAGAGCAAATCTCAGCTCTGTCATTTTGATAGAAAATGCTGTGCTCTGTTCTTCTTTCCTTGGGCCTGAGTAAAAATTCAAGACAGGCTAGAAAAATTGATTCTTCTCACTGCTTCAAGACACCTCTTGGTCTTTTAGGGATCAAACTGATGCCCAGGAATAACACAGCTCTTTGCATCAATGAATTTTCTATCACCTATTAGCAATGAGAGCCTCACAATGCTTTTAGACAGTTTTTAAAATCACTTGCAGGAATTTTTGCCTGATTTTTTCTTTCTTTTGAGTGCAGGTAAAGGTTCCATCAAAATAAAAATTTCCCAAGCATTAGGAAAAAGACATCCACAGATAATCCGAGCTGTGTAATTTAGTCCAGAGCCTCTGCAGGTGTGGCCAATACAAAATTGGTTAAAGGTTACATTACTTCTAAACAAACCATGGATCTGATGCATCTTTTTTACTGTCATTGAAAAATACAACATGGGTGATTTCCAATCTGGGCTGTTCTCAGCTGGTACTGTTGATCTGTGCTTTTCCCCTGGCATGACTATGCAACTGTTGTCATACAGGTTTTCCTAGAGCTGTAACCATTCAACAGAACTCCAGAAGTTGATCCTCTAAGAGAAAATCACAGTATGCATTACAAGACCAAAGACTGTAGAGGCTGGTATGTACCTGTTCTTGCCTTGCTGCATGGGTGAAATAGCTATGAAAAAAAAATTGAATTTTCCATTTTGCATATTTTAGAAAAGTCTATTCTATGAATCTTTAATGTTCTATCGAGTTACAGCCTTTAAACAGTCAAAATGGAGAGTTGGGGGAGGGGGGATTTGTATTTGTTACACAAAAAGAACAAGGCTGATACATGCTCCCTGACATGGTGGCACTGTCTTTTTAATTTCCTTAACTTTCTGAGATATTTGACCACCACTTGCTCACATGTCCAGGGTAAACATGCACCAGGCTTAGGGTTAGAGAGGAGTTTCCTTTCTGGTGAATTCAGCAGGACTTCAGGAGGAGTCTGGAGTCTTTTTTCTGCAGAAAGGGCCACAGAGTATAGCCAGAATCACGTGGGCAAGCCTTTCCTAATCCATTTCCAGCCACAACACAGTCCTCAGGTTCTCCTAGAATCCTGATCTCTCCTCCTCTTGCTAGAGGAAACAACTGTTGTGTCCCATGAGAAATTAACCTAACCAAAGTCCCTGGGCTCAGGATAATGTTTTACTGGTACAACAGATGCAGCTTGTGGTTTAGAGGATATCTGATGAGATAACTTGAAGGTCCTCTGAAGCTAAGCAACTTGTTGGCATTTAAAAATCATAGACATATTAACAAACATCTGTTACACTACACATCATAACATTTATTGTAACATACCCTACAATATGCTGCACCGTGTTAGTGATAATAATAACTATGATAATTACACATACAAAAAAGGATGTGCAACTCGAAAGCATTAAGTAGAACCAAAATATAAATCTCTCTGACAGAGTTCTCATTTATAATGTAAAACCATACATGAAAGAAAAACACAAACAGCACAAGGCATCTGAATTGCAGCTCCGATTGAGATCCAAACAAACTAAAGTTAGGTGTAAGGGCAATGTGTACCCAGGGACATAAATAAATAAAAGGAAGCAAGAAAATAGCCTCTTTTTACATCCAGACAGTCCAGAGAATAATAATGTGCTAGTTTTTCAAATCCAAGTACCTATTGAAGATTGTAATGATTTCAGTCTAAAAAGCAATGCTGGAAAGCCTCTTCAGAGATTGCAAGCTCCCACTGTGCAGAAACATTGTGTCACTGCACACGGGTGTAATGGAGACAGACAAAAGAAGTAGTTCAAGGAAAGACGTGGGGAAGCACTGGATGATGTACTTTCTCAGAAAACCTAGTTACAGTTTTATCAGTGACAAAAAAAAAGCAGGGGAGGGAGGGGGATGCGGTGGAGGTTGGAGGGGGACATGGTTGAGTAATTTCTTGCCCTAAACTGAAAATCCTGACTCAAAACTGATTACACTGCAAGCAGAGAAGCAGCTTAAGGTATCCTTTTATTTTGCTAGAAGTGGTACCAACTATTTGCCATGACAAAGACCACAACATGGTTTGTGGTTTTCCACACATTCTATAGTAACCCACCCTTCCAAACTGATCTCTGCTGTCTTCTCTGCTGACCTTTCCATACAAAAAAAATTGAGAAGCTGTGTTAAGGGCTGTGTTAATTACCCTTAAATTCGTGTTCTTGCAGCTTTAACTTATGTATTTAAATTTCTTTTAAAAAATCAGCATAGTTTTTTACACAAACAAAAGGCACACTAATTGAGATGAAATTACTCAGACTACTTCAGTTTATACAAAGATTTAAACCTGGACTATCATTTAAAGATGCTGAATATCATATACAGCATCAATAGTAATTACATTTTATTTACTTTCAAGGGTTGATCCTGTATAATATTTATGAGGTATAGAAAAATATTGTTCTTTTAGGAAATTAAATTTTCAGGAATACATTACCTAGGTTTCTTGTTTTTTCTTAATTCACATATAATCCATTTGACTTCATATTTTTAACTAAAAATGCTGAGAAAAAAATCATTACATTTTTATTAGAGGTCAAAAGGACAAGAAGATATTTTAAAGCTGTGTTTTTTAACATAGAAATACTAACACCTAAAGGGAAAGAACCTATTTAATACTTCCAGTTTAAATGAATCCATTTATATGAGAGTTGCAGAACAGCACTGACAGGGAGAGGAGTGAAAGGGGAAACTCAGGATCCCTCTGTTGTTATAGGAAGACATTCTTCATTTTGATAAATGAAGTCTCAAATATTGATATCTAGGGAATTGTCAGACACCTGAGAAAAATACACTAAGAGGCTTCTTTCCATCCTGGATATAGTTATTCCCAACTCTGAACCTTTACACTTTTGAGTACAGTCAAGGTCTTTGCATTTCTTGACACTTTTCAGTCAATACTTTTCCTGAGTGAAGTCCTAAAGAAATGGAGATATATTTATAGAAATAGCCACTCAGAAGTTCCCAAGGAAGGCAGCCAGGTTATTGCCAATATCTGGATTCCTAAACCTAGACCACACATTTTGCTTTTAGCAAGTGGCAGTGACAAGTCCTGACAGAGAGGAAACTTCTGGGCATCAATCCGTGGCACAAGCAGTGGTGGGATGGAGGATGCAGGACAACCTCTCTAAGAATCTCAGCTGCTGAAGCAGGAAAAGAAGCAGCAGGAATTCTGGCTTGGAGACATTTATGAGAGGTGGGAAGGAGAGGAAATTCCTTCAAAGACCAACTTTTGCAGCCCTTTTATACAGTGGATTACTTCATTTCAAGATCATGGCACATATTAGAGCAATGATATTAGATCCAGATTACATGCAAAATACCACTACTAAAGAGGTTAGAAATTTAAAATGGAACAAAAAAACCAGAAGAAATTATACTGTGCAAACAAATGTGCAGTCATACTTTGTCACTAATACAAATATGCAAAACTCTTCAGGTGCAGAAATCTTCCTTTTCAAAACCACGCTAAAATGGAAAGCTCTCTGGTGATTCAGAGCTTTCACTTTCTCATCTGATGTTTTTGCCACATGGAAAGAAAGCTCAGCCTTTCACTTTTCCCTTTAAGTACCTTAGCTAAATCCCAGCTGGGTGCAGCAAAACTCAGACCCATAACCATATTTATCAGTACTCATGAGATCAGATGTCTCTAACCTGTATAATTCCTCCTGACCATAGGTTCTAATCATCGCTATGAAATTTGGAACATAGCTAAATAGTTTTTAATCCTAATAACATTAGTAAATCTCTGATACACGCCCTGGAAACCATTCCAGCAACGTGTGTTTTATGTCATTTTCTCAGGATTCAAAAATAAATAAAAAGATGAGGAAAGCAGAAAGTAAAAACAGAAAAAAAAATAGCAGGATGTTGCTGCCACTGATGTCTATGGCAACTGGCAGAAATCCCATGCATTTTAATGGGAGTAAGATTTTCAATTTTTAGTACTTGTGCCCTACATATCTTTCGCCTTCAGCTCTTCTCGACAGCATTGACTACATGATGTTCTGAAAAATGAACCTCCAAAATGCAGTTTTGGCCTGTTGGAAAGGTTTATTCTTTTTTTTTTTTTTTAACTTATGCTCAAATTTCAAACATGGGCATAAGGATTATATTTTTATTTTACTACATAAGGGGAGTGAACAAGTCTTGATGCTGACAGAACACTTTATGTGATATTTAGCAACAAAGAAGGAAACTCTGTCAGCCCAGAATTCACAGGAGCACCAGTTGGCTAAATTCATGGCACGGTGTGGGAAAATTACCTCAACACTCTCTACTTTTGCTGATTTTTCCTTATGCTGACACTTCTGATGCCCTGAAAGTTGCTGTGCTCACATCCTCTGCTGCTGGTGTCAAAGAACACTCTCAGTCTTCACATGCCAAGATGAGGAAAACCTATTGCAATGCCCAAAAGACTTAACTCCTGTCAAATATATTCATTTAACACAAGCACTCTGGTCTATGACTCTGAAATCTTAAAGTGATGGCATGAGGCAGGAAGGAAGGGAAAAAAATCCCCAGTAGCTTTTAAAAGAAAATCTTCAGTTAATGGGGAGAGCCACTCCAGTTCATTGCAAAAGAAAAAGACAAAAAGTATTGGCCACAAAGACAGAACTAGATTTTCAGATTAGTGCTGTACACAGAGGATTGTACACAATCCTACTGAAAAATAGTAACTCAGAAATAACTGCCTCACATGAAAAACAGCCTACTTGATCATACACTTGAAGGTACATCCAGTCCTTCTTGTGTCCAGACTTCTCCTTGAAGAGTACTTTCATCACTTGGGTCAGTTTTTGACACTGGTGTAGATTTAGTATTGTTAAATATTGTATTTTTAAAAAAAATTAAAATTGTTCAGCTATTTGGGTGCAGTATTTTTTTTCTATTCTTGCCAAGACTATAGAAGCCCAGTGCATAGTGAAATTCCTTCATCATGTGCTACAGATTCCCTAGGCTAAGCAACAGTCCCTCTCTTCTTCTTTGTCCTCTCCATTTCATTAAGTTTACACATATGGGAATAAAACACTTTCAGAACAGGGCCAATAGCAAGCCTGTCACATCAAGAGCCTGTCACATCATGAGGTTTTGAGAATGTGTTCCCACACATGTAAAGATTCCCACTGGTGTTAGCATCCCCTCATGTGTCCTCAGAACAGAACAGAGTATCTTGACTTGGAACGGACCTGTGTAAGGATCACAGAATCCAACTCCCTGCTCCTCACAGGACTAACCAAAACTAACTCAGAAGACCATGCAGGCCATTTGTTTGGTTTACCACATCCACCAACTGGGTTGGTTTTCATGGCTATAACATCCCTTCTTCTTTCATCATACTGCCAGCCAAATTTACTTCATTTTGCAGTATACACAAAAAAATGAATAGAAATTTAATAAGCACAAAAAAGACTCAAAGGATGTGATGAGGCTACATGAAAAAAACCTACCAACATTTGCAAGGCAGATGAAATAACCTATCTTTGCAGCCCAGGAAGTGTCATATGAAGGTTTGCACGTTCCTCTGAGCCCTCATGTTGGACAGAAGTGGATCAGCTGGAGTCAAATATAAATCATGAGGCCTGTGAGGAAAGCCCAAAGGAACTGCACCTGTTTAACCTGAAGCCAAAGAAAATGGAAGGAGGCATTTGAACAATGACTACAGTGTAGAAGATAATTATATATTTGCTTAATCCGTTCTGGGTACAAAAAGAAAAAAAGAATAGACTTAAGTTTCTGATTTTAATAAAGCTCTGGACTAGGTTCCCTGTGCAGCAGTGAAATTTCACCCACTGATGGTCTTCCAGAGCAGGCAGGACAGACTTGAATGATACAGGTGTACATTGATCATGCAGTGGGACCATCAAATTTGTGATTACACACACAAATGCAAAAAAATGCCTTCACCCTTCTTATTTTTAATAATTTATTCTTGGGAAGAAACACAGAAAAGTTTTCAATAGTCAGGAGGGACTGCAGGTGCTTTTTGTCTCTCACACATTCTTTCCTCTTTTGCCTTCTCACTCATTTTCTTAAATTTTATTTTCATAACTTATTCCAGAAAAGGAAAAATTTATTTTCCTTTGCAAAGCACCTTAAGTTTCAGGTAAAGTAAAAGCTGGGTCTGAATGACTCTTACTTTCACATGAAAACACTTAATGAATAGGATTTTTGTAAAACATCTACATTTTCTGGCATTTGCCCATACAAGTACATACTGAAGATTCTGATTTTTTTTCCACCCCCTTCATTCTAAGAACTGTGAAGTGAAGTAGCTGGTAGGAAAGGAAACTTTCTGGGGATTGCCATTCACACAAGGATACACTCATAGCTTTTGTGTTTGCTTGGAGACTAACAGCACTTTTATACAGCCAGAGATGCAATTTTATAAACAATGGAAGCAATTCTACTGAAAAAAAGATTTTTGAAAACAAAACACATACTTCTTACTAATCCTAATAATAATGATAAACTTGCAGGAATTTTTGAAACAAGAACATAAGAAGATAAAATGAGATGCATAAAAGGAAAAGAAGAGAAAATTAATAAAGAGATATTAAAAATGTATTATCGGAAGCAGGTAATTTTGTGAGCTCTCCAAGACTAAAGATTTGAGATTTGATTCAATCCCAAGTGATCTGTAGAGCTGCTGTTAAATTTCCTATTCTTGCTCACATCAAAAACTAAGATTTGCTTTAATAGGGGTTGAACATACACAGAGAAAAAACAATAATTCTGAAGGGTTATGCTGCTGGCTTTAGCCCTTCCTGCATCTCACCTGGGAAGCACTAACAAGTGCTGCATTTCTTTGATATCTAACCTCTGCAAACAAAAATTGCTCCTTTAATTTTAAATGTAGGATATGACCATGATCTTGTTTTAATAAGGGACTGACACTTTAAAACATTCTTTTCTTAAAGAATGGCACGGTGTGGGAAATCACAGTATTGTATCTCAGTATGTTTGGCTTTCCTCAGATAGTCTTCATAATGAATACACCAAAGGGAGTCAGTGCAGCAGAGGGAATGCAACATTTCCTGACATCACCTGTTTATCTAGCACAAAATTGGAAAGATTTTGAAGGCAATGAAAACAATTCAGAGAGAGCAAGGTCTGGCCACTAGTTCTGCCCTGGCTATACATGTTCATTCCTTAATTCACCAGGAATCTCATCCTGTTTCTGTGCGCAGTGTTGGATTTGAGCTGCTCTTTACTATGTTGGGGTTTTGTTCCTCTTCTTGTTGTATTTTTTCTGAATACTGAAGCATTTTTTAAAATACTAAAAAGAGCATACAAACATGCAACTAAACCAAAAGAATCAAGCATGGCACAGTAGGAGAAGAAAGCTTCTGGGGAGAGAAAGCAAAACTGTGTGACAGATGGAAAAGTCTCAATGGATGAATGGTACTACTACAAATAAGTAGCAGGCAGCCAGAGGGAATCAAATAATG
>NC_050480.2:103511613-103549113 GCF_012460135.2 Molothrus ater | reverse complement strand
AATAAAGGACATGTATGTTCATTACTGGCTGTGGTGAATTTCTTTTTGGATGCTATGTGTTTTAACAGCCCTTTATTCCTGTCTATATGCCTCTCAAAGTGAAAACAGTTTTATTAGATGTTGTGGCAGCCTTCAGATTATATTCACAAAAACAAACAAGATATTACTTGGTGCCAAAACATTTGTATGGGTACTGAACAATCATCATTAAAGCAGTCAACATTAAGCATTCAGAAATGGTTAACACTCCAAAGCATTTAGGTAGATAGAGGTTTCAAAAATAAAAGAGGTTTTAAAACGGTTTTCATCTATCTACAGAATTTTTTTCCTTTTTAATGAAAGTATTTTGCTTATACATAAGATACCATCAACTCATCCTTAAAAAAAGGGAATATGTAAAAGTGGAAATGTTAAAGTGTCCTTTAACCATTGATATTAAATATTAACCCGAATTAAGAATAAAAATAAATGAAAACCCCTGATGGATATTACATCTATGTGTAGCACACTTTTTAACATTCACTATATATGAGAGTAATCATGTTTTTATTCATGCAAATGTTCTTGTAGGAAGCACCTGTAGTGAACATGGTGTTATAATGAGATATGTAGGTCATATCATAGAGAATGACTGTAAAATTTAGCCACTTGATGCACTTGCAGGTGTGAAACATCTCAAAGGCTCTGTTCTGATTAAATGAATTTCAAATTCTGTGACAAGAATTAACATGCCCTGTGCAGGACTGGGTACTGAACACGCAAAGATATTTATAAATTCCTCTTGATGCTCTTAATATTAAGGTAATCAGTTTGCTCTTTCCTTTCCATTTGTAATATTTATTTCATGTAGTACAAGAGATTGCCATTTCAAACTATCTCTGTTTGCTTGGCTAAAGGAAAAAAAACCCTAAGGTTTTCTTTAGTACATCTGTCCCCTAGTCACTGTCTTCACTGTTATGTCTAAATCATGAGACAACACAAGGCCAAGGACAGAATTTTGCTTTGTATATTCTATGTATAAGGTTCTGGTTTTCATAATTTTTTTTTTATTTTCACACCACAGTCAACTTTAACTCAGAGGATAGGTTTCAACATCATGCCTGCCTCTGTCACCAACAGACCAGTGGCCAACAGAGGGACATGCTACTCATGGCCATGCCTTCCCTCCTCCAGGGTTTACTTTCATCTCCTTGCAGACCAACCACTTGGACCCAGAGCAAGTCTCAAGGTACTGCTTTTGTCAAAAGATGCCTTAATTCTCCCTCAGTGTTCCACTTTTCTATATCTTAATCTGACTCCTATAAAGAGTCTAGAGTTACTCAAGTCTGAATGACATTTCTAATCCACCAGTAGTTAGAGCTGAGCCATGGCTCAAGGCTTTCCTTATCCCATAGTCCAGAAATGAAGCTTGGTATCTCTCTCAGAAGCGCCCAGGCTTTATCTGGGCCATCAAGTCAGCCACAAAACCATGCAAGTTAATTGGAAGCATTAAACTGAGAAGGATTCTGAATCAAGCCATGACCGCTATTAGCAACTGAGTACTGGGGTAAAGGTGGATAATAATTTTTTACTATACATAATGATTGTCTTAAATTTGCACATTAGGCAAATCCTCAAACAGTGCATGGGGTCACAAGAAATCATGCTCTGAGGTTCAGCAGTTGCACAAATACACAGAGAGCTTACGTGAACCAGAGAAATGAAACCTGTCCAAGATCCTAAAAGCTCCCAAACCGACATGCAGCTTTAATGTGAGCAACTGTAAGATGATTTATTTTTTTTCAGATCAAATACACAAAGTTCTGAATGTAATTCTGTTAAGCAGTTTTACATCTTGCCACTAGGACTTTTTTTTTCCTCTGTGCTAAGCTTTAATATCCTTTCAAATGCATTAATGTGTCCCTGGAACAGACGCTTAGAGACTCCTGCACACTTTGAATATTTCCACTTTAAAGAGGGCTTTCAATACGTACTGAGACTCTGTGTACCACCTCACTGGCACCAGAGCTTGTAAAACACTAAGGAAAATGCCTCCTTGCCCAAAACACGTCCAAAAAGAAAAATCCTGCTTCAGGTCATCCCACAGTTAAGGAAAAAGAAAAGGTGGGACTATATAAAACACCTCTTGGAGATTTATGCAAATATCTGTTTCCCTTTCAATTGACTCCCATCTCAGAGGTTTGCATTTGAATTTCAGGTGTGAGCAGTTCCTGTACGCCAAACAGAAGCTGCAGCAAAACTGGTAAAATCCAACCAGATTCTTTCAAAAAGCTCTGTGTTCTTTTTGTCTTTAAATGCTATAATGCAGCTCAATATAATGGTAGGAGTTCATGTATTGGAAGGGTTAATTTCAGACAAACAAAATATTACTTTTATTTAAAGGTTCAACATGCAATGTCTGCACTCCGAGTCTCTGAATAAGCCTGAGTTCTAACGAGCCTCGAATACTTTCATTGTTATTGCAAAGAATTTCCACATTAAATATCTAAATAAGACTTCATGTTCCCACCCTATAATGATTCATAGTAAACAGGTAGGGCAGAAAAAAATGTCACTGAAATACTATTTTTAAAACAACTATTTGTTTTGTAATTTGATCCTCTGGACATCTCCAAATGCTTAGTTGAGTAATTTGGTAAGACACTGGTGCTTCTCAACTAGGTTTTATCTTAAAAAGACACACTGGAAGAAAGTCTTGAAAACTAGTACTGCATGCAGCAGCAAATATCTTCTAGTGCTCTGATCATATTGCTGTACTAGCATGCAAGTACAGAATTATCCTACTCTCTGCATGGATCTCAAGTGCACTTTCAAAATGAGTTCTTTCTTTCCTATCAGCACTGAAGCTGCTTGGTAAATGCCTTTTACAGATCTATTGACATTCATGCTTTTAAAATAATAACTTTATGGACACTCCAGATAATGAAATAGAGTTCATGAGAAAATGTAACTGACCATCTACTTACTTGTGGGTCTGAGGAGGGCTTTGCACAGAAGCTGGTAAAATGAAAATGTGGTGCAGGAAGGATGTGAGGATTGATTTGCTATGCAAAGCTGACAAAACTCCATGGGGAATTTTGTAGTTTGATGAAAACAAAAATTAAAGGTAAGAATAACAAACAAAATTATAGTAATAAAAATAAACCACAATACCACCACAGCATGTAAGCTTAAGTGCAATAAGAGGCATATCATCTCTTTAAGTTGAATAAACCCCTTGCAAAAAGAGAAAAAAAAAAGTGCAGATTCTGAGTAGCAAAATCTGTTTTTTCTAAGGGATAGGACTTTCTAAGAAGTTTTGTAAAGTGCATCTAAATGTGGATTAGCACATGTCATGAGGAACAAAGAGAAGAAATTTGAGGTGTACATGCAATTGCAGGGCTAGGAATTTACTGGGATCACATGGATGTTGTGGGATAGCTTCCCCAACTGCAGTGCTGCAATAGGTGGGTACCAGGCCTTCAGGAGGGATGGGCTAGGATGGAAAGGAGGAAGAGTTTGCCTGTATGAGAAAGCAGCAGAGATGCCTGGAGCTCTGCCTAGGGGTGAATGATGAGCCAGCTGAGATTTGTGGGTCAGGAGCAGTGTGCAGGCAGACATAAGCAATGTTGCAGTGAGTGTCTGCTGCCTTCACTACAGTGCAGTGTAGTTTGGTGAACCCCTTTAGGTTTCTAGGACTGAAGAGAGGTGCACAGGAACCAAAATCATCGGATTTTGCATTCTATGCTTACCACAGAAAAATGCTCAAAGTGAGGGCTCTCCAGAAAAGTGCTAAAGACAAAGACTTCTGCTTAACAGTTTGTGCTGTGTCAGAGGCAAGTCAAAGGAGCTTGCAGTAACTAAGAAAGTAACACTAGAAAGAAAGAGCAGAGCTGGAAGTTTGCAGTGTATATTGACAATAAGTCAATATATTAAGGAAATGTAGCTATAAATTTCCTGGAGAAAAAGATATTTTTTCTATAAGTTAAATTCTGTTCCATGTTTTCTGGTAACATCTATTTTAAACTATACTGTACTGTAAAGGCAAGATTTTAGAATGGTCTAAATTAGTCTATGGTGATTACCCACATTGTGCAACTTACTACTGTTTTATTAATGCAAGATTAAAGATAATACTTTACTGGAAGAGATAACAGCAGAATTAACCTCTATTTACCTTGACATAATAAAGATTTAATAAAACATGGGAAAATGTCAATGAACAGCATAATTATTCTAACATGAAATTTAAATGCAACTTAATTCTGTATTCTGCATATTTAATGCTTTAAGATTAGTCATCATTGTTCTTTTCTCCCTCTTACAATGCATACTTAAAAATATTTCAAGCAGACTCAGACGATTTGCTTATTAAATGTATACTAATTTATTTAAAGTTTCAGATGCATTAAACCTAAAACTCTCTTTTTTTTTTTGGAAAGATATTCACCAAACCCCTGCAACCAATATATATCTCCATATCTCACCCTTGTCCAAATTTTTTACTATTGAATCAAAGAAGATCCTTGCAGTTTTATTATATCAGACAGGCATCAAAGGGGCAGAACACATAGGATTGAAAAATAACACAGCTGCACTTTGCAATGGAGTGTTCTGTATCTGGCCGTGTTTTGTTGTTCATGTAATACTTTTCAATAAACAAAGATGTCAATCAACTTTCTTTGCAGCACATCACATTTCAGATTTAAACCACTTCAGACACAGAGCTGCCCCAAGCTCACACGTTTAACAGATAAAAATTCAGCTTTCTGTCAAGGCAGAATACAGTATTGATTGTAGACTGTATTTAGGCTGGTGTCTGTTGGAGCTATATTACTTTCAAACTCATACAAAGTCCACTATGGAGACATAACACAAAAAGTGTTTCTTGATTTTTTTAAACTTTCTACATTGATTAGTGGCAATTTCTAAATAAATGACAAAAGAAAAAAAAAAAAAAAAGCAGCAGCCAGGGTTAGAGTCTATCCAGAAATCAGTGATGGGGGAAGTTACAAAAACACGATAGTAATCATGAAAACTTTGATCACTTGATTTGATTCTAGTGCTTTGCAAATTAGCATAATTATTCAAACATGCTTCATTAAAAATCACGACTGTACAAGTCCTTCAGTTTAATGATCCAAGAACATACAGAATGAGCTAAGCTTTAAATAAATACATCAACTTCGTACTAGATGGCCATGTCAGAGACTGGCAGGTTATTTATTTTAAATAAAATACTGAACGCTCTCTTGTTCCTTGCACAGTGCAGGAGACTGATGACTTGCTAAAAGGTGCAGCATGTTAGCTAGTATATTTTACTGTTTATCCTCACATCCACCTGTCCTTCTCTTGGGATCCCATAAGGTTGGATATCATATCACTCCTAAGATACTGGGAGATTGCCATAAAATCCCAGTAAATCTCCAACTAATTACATTTGAACTGTAGGTGTCACAGTTGATTTTGACCTTTAAAGTTTGGCAGAAGTTTGACAGTCTTTAAGGGGGCCCCACATTCTGCAATACTTTTGCTGTCAAAATTTAGAGGAATGAATAAGCTGCAAAATTAAATATGCATTAAAAAGTAAACAAAATATCCTGCTTATTAATATATAATTTCCCAGAAAAATCAAAGAAATACACTTATCCATGGCAACCAAAATCCTTGAGAATGTGCTGACATTCTCCTAAATCTGTAGCTGACAAAACACCAGTTGGCATCATTGGAGGGTTAAGAGAAACTTAACAAATTTGACAGAGGAAAGGGAAAACAAAATCCAAGTTAAGTTGTCACTCTCTGCTTAATTTCATATATACATATATCTTGAGACATAGCAGGGCAGCTCTTGTGAGTGGCTGTGAGTCAGGTTCCTGTTAGATTGTTATTCTTAACATGGCTGTTTAGTTTGGGACTTTGCTTTTCTAAGTATTGGGTAACTGATTACCAACATTTTATTAATCCACAACAATTATCTCTGCAGTAAAGTATCATTTTACAGCCCCACTTCCACCAAAATCAAACAAAACAACCCTCCCCCCAAGAAACTCCCAAACAACAATAACAGCAACAACAACAAAACCCACAATTGGTTGCCAAGAAAAATACTGCATAAAATCTCTCCCTGCTTGCTTTCCAGCCACGATTGCAAACGTCCTACTGTCCAGACTGTGAAAACCCAGCTGTCATCCAGGGACCTTTAAAAACTGAAACAAAGCCATGTGTCAGCAATACTAATAGCTGGCAGAGAAACTTTGTGGAATCATGGAATTGTAGAATGGTTTGGGTTGTAAGGGTGCCTTGAAGATCATCAACTTCCAACCCCCTCTCCTGTGGGCAGGGACATCTTCAACTACCTTCAAGGTTGTTCAGATCTACCATATCTAACCTGGCCTTTTTATTTTAAAAATTCAAACAGAAATTTTCAAGTCAGGAAATTAAGGATATTAACACTTTTTACACTTAAAAAGTTGGCCTTATGGGTCCATAAACATTGATTTAAATCAAAATACTAAAATACTTTTGAAGAAAAAGGGCATGACATCTGAGAGGGTTCATTATTTCATATGTTTCTGCAAATTCTACATGGATTTTTTAATACAATTTTGAATTAAGCTTGTCTTAATCCAGATTTGAATGTCAGCAACAGATTATTAATGTTATGTGTTTCATACTGTCTACATGTTGTTAGCTATTATTTGCAGAAAGGCAGTTTTTGAAAACTCTTGAACCAAATGTTTTCTTTCAACATCAAGGATTTTGTAGTTTAGGGGGAAAAAAGACACAGTAGGTTACTGTAAACTCACAAATTGTTTGGGAGACAGAAGTCTACAAATAATCATGCACACTCAAGTATTGTTTTTTGGTCCTTAGGGAAAATTTCATATTTATCAGGTCACTAATAAAAAGGATTGGAGAATAAAAGGTTGAGTTTACTTTGTTTTACAAAGACAGGGTAAAAACACTTAAAAGTTGCAAATAAGAGAAATTAATTTCAAAGGAGAGGTCAAAAATAAGAAAGAACATCTCTAAAATTATTTAACTGTTGAGGGCTAGCTATGCTAATTATTTCACAATTCCAGCTACCCTGTGGGGCTGGTCACAAGAATTTACTGCACAAGACAGGACTGGCATTCTCTGGAGATCCCAGTGCTATGTACACCCTCCTCTTTTTAAAGCAGGCTACCCAAGCTCTCTCCCTCCCATTGGAATGTGCAAAATAATAAGAAATGAAAATGTTGATTACATTTCTTTCCTCCTCCATGCTGTAATTTCCAATCCCTTATTTTCCTGGCCTCAACAATGATCAAGCACAAAAACACCACATGGTAATGCAGAGGATTAGAGCATTTCCCACCACCCTGCCCCAACCCAATTAACCTCTTTTAATTAATATTTCTGCTGTGTTGCTTAATTTGCACTTCTTATTCTGGCTTTTCATGCCTTCTTTTCCTCACATTTTGAAGACACGCAGGTAAAATTTGTTAGTAACAGTCTTTGAAAACCAATTCTTTTGTAATAATAATTTTGAGATTATAATGGTTTCTCTGCCATGAATTTAGTGTAAAGACACACATGACATAATCAATGGAGAAATTCACAATGAAGAGCTTAAATTCAGTGGCATGCACCCATACACTCAGTTTATTTAGGCAGATCCTATTGGGAGCACTATCACAGGGCTACAAAAGAAAAGAAAAAGGCCACTATAAAATTTAAAAGTCCTTCTATCATAGCAAAGTGAGAGGTTTTTCAGTTTTAGTCTTTGGGCAAGATTTTCTTATTATATTGCAATAATACTTTTTTTTGGTGACCATGGGGACAACATTTTTGTTCCAGCGGGAACCCTAGATCAAATGATAGCTGAGAGACTATTTTAAATTTATGGAGCCTCAATTTTCAGCCTACAGGTCATTCAAGCTCAACATTTCATTAACGAAATGCTGTCAATATTTCCCTGATATTGCCACAGGTTGACATATGGCATTATTCCAGTGTAAGATTTTCACACATTAGTGACTGGAAAATCAAGAATATTCCCCAAGACACCTGAGGTATGATTAATTCTCTAATAGTCTTTCTGTATCAGTTTGAGAGGACGAGAGGGATCTTCCAGGGACGAAAGAAAGTGGGAACATTAGAAAGAAGACAGCTTTGGCTTCTTGCCTGGAGCACTGACTTGGCCAGCTGCCCCATATGACAACCTTTGCCATCCTGATGCCCAAATAAGATGCCAGCAGCAAGGCAACAGCTTGTAATGTACCTTGAGCAGAAATAATGGCAACATTATCCCATGAAAGCATCCACGAGAAAGAGGAGTTAGTGCTGAGGGTAAAATAAAGGTGAACATCTTCTATCTGTTGACTTAGGGATGGGAGTCTGTCACCATTTTTGAAGGTTAAGGCAAAGTTAGGGGAAAAAAAACAGTTCTGAAGATTTGATAGAGGAAGCAGGTGCTCAGGGATGTCCTTCGCTAAGTTGAGTATTAAGGCCAACTTTCCATGTATGAAATTAAGAAAGCTGGACAGATTTGGCATGTGAAAAGGTCCAGGTCTGGTCCTCATCAGGTGTGCAGGGACGTCTTAGCATTGGGGAAACAGTTGTCAGTGAGATTGTCATTGCTGAGCACCCAAAGCCTCCAGTCTAGAGTATCTATTTTTGTCCTAAAGTAACTGCCTTCTTATAGGATAAAACACATCAACTGCACATGAGCTGGCAGGCTGAAGAACAATTAAACCACTTTCAGGACTAAGTTTTGCAAAACAAACCTCACTTGTTTCTCATTTTCCCAGATTGTTTTGTATTTTTGAGGCATCTACAATCAAAGAGCTAAATGGCTAAAACAACCTAAACACAAAATTTGCAAAATTATTTTCTTGCTGGCTAAGCATGTATGAAGCAGCATCACTGATGAAAAGCAACAGTTGTTTTTTAAGCACTAAAATTTGTAATGGAATTTGTACTGAGCTGAAATTTGTGATGGGAATGCTGACAAGGCCACTAACCAGTGCAGATTTAGCAGTGCTGCTACAACAAACAAAGTAAAGCAGTACTAGTCTTGCACACATATTAGGCTGTCTAATGTATGGAAGTCCACTGTCCCCTTCTAACATGAACTTAATTATTAGAAAGTTGGTTTGGATTGCTAAGCATAGAAATGATGAAAATGAATGTCAAAGACAGCCTGATCCAACACATTAATTTCCAGTTTCAGGGAAACAGGATGTGCACAGCTAGACAGACAGAGACAGATACAGAGAAAGGAGTCCTAGTATTATCAATATACAACATATATTTAACTCATCACATCTCTTATGCTATTTTTCAGTTGTTGTCAATGTGGTATAAGAAATGTTTTTATACCCCTGTGTTTTTATATATGAGTTTCTCTTACTGAAAATTACCTTTGCTGCAGAACAAATCTTTGCTCATGATGGGAAGTACAGCTTAGTTCCCTTCTGTAGTGTTTTTCCCATTCATGTGGGCTCAAGATTGCTGAGCCAGTGCAAGAGCAGAAACCAATGCCTTTAAGTGCAGAATACTGTCAAAGAGACAGAATGGAAACCCAGCTCTTTGTAAGTAGAAAATCCTGCTCTGGAAAAGAAGGTGTGCTGTGGTTTAACTGCATCTGTCAACTAAGGCCCACACAGATGCTCACTCACTCCCACCGCAGCAGGGAGGAGGAGACAATCAGAAGAATAGAAGTAAGAAAACCCTTGTTTTGAGCTGAAAATAGTTTAATGGGTAAAGCAAAAGCCATGCAAAAAGGGAATTTGTCCACTGCTTTCCCATGGGCAGGCAGGTGTTCAATCATTCCCAGGAAATCAGGGCTCCACTACACTCAATGATGACTTGGGATGACAAACACCATCACTTTTAATGTCCACCCCCTTCCCTCTTCTTCCCTCAGCTTTATATGCTGAGCATGATGCCTTATGGAGTGGAATGTCTCTTTGGTCAGTGGGGTCAGCTGTCCCAGCTGTGTCCTCTCCCAGCTCTTTGTTACCCTCAATCTACTCCCTGTTGGACTGGGGTGAGAAGCAGAAAATACCTTGACTCCATGTAAGCACTGGTCAGCAGTAATAGAAACATCCCTGCATCAACAACACTGTTTTCAGTACAAATCCAAAACCCAAAACATAGCCCATACTAGCTGCTGTGAAGAAAATTGACACTATCCCAGCCAAAACCAGCACAAAATGTCTAGGATCAGCCATTACAGACCTTAAGGTCTGGTGAAAATAAAAGTTCTTCTAAGTGCTTTTTGCCAGCAGTGAAAAACAAACCAGAAAGAGATGCACATTAGGGAACACAGACCATCTCATGGCATATAATGGATATGCCAAATTTCAGAAGAAGCTTTTGAATGAGAAGAGTTGGAACATTTTTCCCAGAGGCTCAGTTGCACGTCAAGTGCAAGGCCATCCTCTCCCCTCACCAATCTGCCAACGCTTGAAAAGAAGAGGCGTGTGAGGTGTTCCTGGACATGCTGGGTCGCAACATGATGGGAAACCAGAACAGCATGAGAAGAGCCTTGAAGAAGCTGCACACATGTGGCATACACCAATGGCAGAAACATGTTCTCTAGAGTTCAGGAAAAAATGATCCTTAGACTCTAAAAGCCGGTGCAGCTTTTCTTGTCTCTTGAATGATGCTACTCTGGCTGCATTTAAGCCAAAATTATCAGTAAAACTGGTATTTGACTAAAATAAAATCTTGCAGTGCATATACAAATACAATTAATTCCTCAATATGTAATTCCGTTGAAGTTGTATGAATTTTACCAATATATTTCTTATATACAAAGAAGTATTTTTTCTGTGCAATGACTGAGTGGATGTGAAACATTTGGTTCTTTCCAAATGAGCACCCAGGGTATATCCTCTTTGAGGTTAGAGGCCTAGCTGTCTCATCAAAACAGCATTTTTCATGGTTTCTGCTTGTACTTTCCAGCAATGTTCTGATAAAAGTATAGCTTTTTTTTCTCATAGCACTTATTCATCCAGATTCAATTCAGTACATACACATTGCTGACAATAACAGAGATCAGAGGAAAAGATTGCTGAACTATATTCCTATTTGTCAAAGGAGATGCTCTTTCTTTAAAAAAATAGATTTAAATTGCTTTCTTCTCATTTTGATCATCATCAGAATTGACCACCAAGATAGAAGCATAAACTTCAAAATTCAGGTTTGGTCTGAGCTCACATTCAAAGTTTTGAGATACTTCAGGATGCTAATTTCAGGATTTTGATTTCTATCCTTGCAGAGATGAAGTCTCATCACATTGTGCAGATGTAGGAATATGGCCAAACTCCAGACCCCACAGGTCTTTTACATTCAGGGTGATTGGGCAGATCCACAATCACAAATTTCTGTAAAATTGCATGTAACTCTGTGGCCAGTGTGATAGTATAACTGAATAATGTTCACAATTGATACTGCCCAGTAACCAAACTGCATCCAGCTTTTCAGACCAACAGAAAAGTTTCAGGATCTGACTATACTGAAAAGAAGAGCATCCAACCAATTTATAAACTTCCTATTGGTCTTTAAAGCAGAAAACACTATGAGTGGGTTGTTAGATGAATTTAGCAGCAGGGAAGCCTGCAGCTCATCAGCTTTCTCTTCCTCAAAAGTACTTATTGCAGTCAAGAGGAATTATTGCTGGGGTTCTCCAAGCATGGTGATGTTTTTGTTATAATAAAAAACTGAACAATGCAATCGCACCCCCCACAATTATCCTTTTTGTTTCTCCATTGCAATGATGCACTCTTTATGATGTGCAAGATTTATAGAAGCTTGTTCATTTATTTATGATGACCACAAAGTCTTCATCACAAATTCATATTTTGCATTGGAAGAAAAAGACTTTTGCAGAAATGCTGGTCATGCTGTCATCAACAGGACCCTTCTCTTTGGCTCAGCAGTTTCACAAGAATTTTCTCAATAAGCTCCAAATAAAGAAAGAGGCCTGAATAAAGTCTGAAGACAAAACTTTCAGAAGTCCTATCCTGCATGTGAGCACACCTAGGTGCTGATGATCTATGACCCTGTGAGGAAATGCTGGTGTTTCCTTACAATCATTGTGGATCTTTGATCAGGCTTGGAAGAAAAAACTCCTAGCCTCTGTCGGGCATCTCTCTCTCATTCCTAACCAATATGTGGAGCAGAAGGAGAGATTTCCACCAGGGCCTGCACAGCACCAGCAGTGTTAGTGTATACAGTCAGTTTTAACTTCTTAGTAACTATTGTCACAATCAGTCTTCCCTACACATCCAGCAGGAAATATCTGGCCATCAGCACTGCTGAGCAGCATCATAAAGTAATGAATTGACATAATGATCAGTAATGGAAGGAAAATGGTTGTATCTATATCTATAAGAAAAAGAGAAACAGACGTGTGACATTTCAAAATTTAAATTTTCCTTCATTTTTTTTACTATGAAGTATCTGAGAAAGGTAGACAAGAAAAGCAACTTTTAAGCCAAATCCAAAAATGGTCATTTCAACAGAAACAATTGACCGTACAAGAAATAATCACACTTCACCTCACTGTTGATTTGATTCTTGAATGTGCTTGGTGTGTAAAATAATGCAAGCCTATAATAACAGAAGACAGGTAAAAAGATTTCCATTTTCTGTTTTGCTACTCCCTGGCTGGAAGACCAAAAAGATATTTCCAACCTCTAGATTTTTTTTTTATTTACAACCTACAAAACAGATACAATAGAACAGAATCAAACTGTGACATTTAATTAATATTTGTAAAGCAATGGGACATCAGTAGACAATAAGAATTATATATTTACCAAGTACACATTTTGTTCCCCACAAAATACATCTGTCAATATTTGAAGGAAATGCAAGATGTCTTTTATTCTGCTCTTGGAATGAACCTATTTCCCTTTATAAAATGTGTTCCATTTTATAGCAATCTTCAGAGATTGGTTCCCCCTATCTTCTCACTGATTAATGCCTGAAAAATGCTTCTGTGTTTAAAAAAGTGGCACAAATGGGGTGATGACTGCCCTGAAAATAATCACTTAACAGGCATGTTATTCACATGATACTGATAAAGCCCAGTGTTGTTTTCCTTGGGGTAAAAGGGGCTTCTTCCCTTACCATACAAATAGCATAAAATATGCAAATGAATCTTGCATTCAACAAGTCAAATATTCTGCATGTTTAATTTACAAGTTAACAAAATTCAAACCATTTCAAGAGCTACAAGCATACCATAAAATAAAAGACATAGGCACATGACAGAAGCTGTACTTTTGTTCATTGATAAATTATTTTCTAGAATTCGCATTAACAACCACATTACTGAAGTGCTCTCTAGCCCTCCAGTGTTACAGTTCAAGGTAATATGTGACAGATTTGAACATTCTTAAGGAAGAAAATCTCCAGAGTGTGTAGATGGCAGCTTTGCTCACTGGGAGATTACAGTGGCTTTTATATCTGTTACAAACCTGCAGTTACACTGATAACTTCAAAAGTGGAATATTATATATCATGCTAAAATTCCCCACCAGCCCATTATGTCCTTTCTTTGTTTCTTCTATGCTTTTTTTTTTGCCTTTTTTTTCTTTTTTTTTTCTTCATTTAGCTATTGCTGGCTTGCCAGAGATCTTGAACTTGAGAAAGGTTAGACATCACAATGCTGAAGCAGTTTGTGAGCATCAGCAGATTTAGCTTGTAATTTCATTGATCTATGTGGGCTTGCTGTTTGCAAACCAGCTGCTGCACTGTTTCCCCACAGCTACTGATCTGAGTAGCATTGATTTTTTCCCTTACATTAACATAGCATTACTTCTTTAATGGGCATTAAATGACTGGATGTAAATACAAACAGGGCTTCAACAACAAAAGAGGGGAAAAAAGCATTTTTTTTATTATTTAAAGAACTCTATTAATATTTTTCAGGAAAAAAATTTAAAAGCATGAGTTATTGATCAAGATAAATGCTATTTTTAGTGTTGTGATTTCCACACATTTCTTTTGCCAAGCAATAATCTTTTTTCCTCACTGTGTTTACTCATAGTCCAAAACGTTGCATTTATAAAGATTGCCTTTTTGGCTCAGTAAAAATGGTAACATGGATTTTTTTAAGAAGCATCATAGAAAGCAACACAAAATCTCTTCATTTATTCTAAAATTAGATGAACCCATTTCAGTTTTGAAGGAGATATCATCTGTTAATTCTCATTATTTTTTTAAATAATTAATGGACTTCAGTTTAGAAAGAGTGGATGTGAAATTTGCAGCGCACCATGAACTGAGTATCTCACATATAATATACTTAATATAGGGTCATAGTATTCACATGTGCTACTTTAGCCCTTTAGTGGGTGGTGCTTTAAAGAATTTTACAGATTCACAGTTCAATGCAGTGTAGAAAAGACAGTAGGGAAGAAAGTAAAGCAAATGATAAAACCCTGACCAAACTCAAACCCCAACCCCCAGAGCCAATTTGCTCACTTGTGTGTTAACCCAATCAGCCAAGGGGTCCTGATCATTTTTAGAAGCAGGTGACAGCCAGCAGAGATATCCATACCAGAAGGAGATGCAGGACTGAGTGTTGTTCCTACTGACCTTCATGAAGAAGAGATGGGATTGAGAGTGCTGGGATGTAACAGGTGAGAACTCCCAAACACCAGTGGTGGGTTACAACTTCTGGGCTGCAGATGACAGTGGGCAACAGTGTCAGTGCCATAATTAAGAGTGTCTCAAAAACACAGACATTCCAGCAAGATCTAACAAGAATGGGATTTACTTTTAAGTATTTATGAAGGAGGATTTTTATCTTTTATGATAAACGCAGCTCTTGTTCTGGTCATGCAGCTGGATTGCCCTGAGGAAAAGGTCCAGTGACCTGACAGATGGGAATTCCTCATTCTTGTATAACTCTGTCCACTCCTATACCTAGAGAGAGTAAATCATTCCACATGGCTGCTGCAGGGATATCTATTGTATCCCTACTCAGAGACCAGATAAATTATTCTCAGTAGATTATAATGATGTAAAGTATGGTTCTGGAACTGAAAATAACCCATAAAATGAGTACCAAAATTTATACTTATCCAATATAAAATATATGTGTGTCAATCTCACCAATCTCTCCTACCCTCACAGTCTTCTTGACTTGACTAGCTAACATTAATGCAGTTTTAGAAGATAAAATTTCCAAATCATTAAAAAAAATATTAACACTGAACCCTTAGAGCATCCTAATATTAACCTCTTTACACTTATAGAAGAAGACTTTCAGTGCAAGTTTTTCTCTATCATTTACTCAGTTTTTATTCCACTGAAAGATTTTGCCCCTTACCTCAGTTATATTTTTCCATTAAGAGTCTTTCATGAAGGATCATATCAGGAATTTTTTGAAAATCCAAATAAATTATGTTCACTGGGTCACCCTTATCTTCTAATTTATTAACTTTCCCAAGGCACTTTAGCAGGTTGGAGAAGTATGCTTTCCCCCTACCAACGTTGAGCAGGTTTGACTCTATTAGGTTATACTTATCCATAAGCTGAACTATTCTATCCTAAATTAGACTCTCAATCAGTTTCCCCAGAAGCAAGGTGGAGTTCAATGGTCTAATTTCCAGGATCTCTTTTTGGTCCTGTTTTAACAGACACCATATCAGAAATTTTCCAGCCATCACTGATCAATATCATATCTTCCTGCAAGTGTCTCTTCTATTCTGATGTATATTCTGCTATCTGCATTAAATCATTTTCCCTTTTTACATGAGTCTACCAAATTACTCAGCACTTCCCTTGGAAAAGGCTACAAATTTTGCTAGTGCTGCTCTGCCTCTAATATATTTAGCTCTAATATATTCTGTATAACTATTGAACTCTTTTTCCAGTGTGAGTATGTAAATGCAGTTTTAGTATGATATTTTTTGTTGGCTTTAACTATTTTCTCCCTACAAGTACTCAGATGAACATCTATTCACTTGTTCCTTCAAAGTCATAAAATCAGTTTTGCAGTTTTGGGGGACTCTGGGGTTTTATTTTTGTGGATAGACATGGACCATAAATCTCAATGGATTATTTTCTATCTTAGCTTTGAGCATTCTTCTTGAAAAAAGAGTGGAAAGGAAGAATAAAATCCAACCACCACCATACATAATAACTGGTAAAACTCACCAGCAATATCCAATACCAGGAGTTATTAAAACTGGATTTCATGTGAATCTGAGAAATGACAGAAAGAAAGAAGTTGTGAAAAGGTATAGATTTGTATTCTGGTCTTGTAGGACATGTTCTTGGTCTATGCTTTAGGTACACAGGTCTTAATGATCAGGAAATATTGTTGAACACGATTTTTAGTGAAAAAGTATTGAAAATTCCCACTGAAATGTGTACATGGCTAAGTAAAGGTCAGTAAGCTATTGAGTAAACCTGAAGTGCTCACATTAGAGGATTAGAAACTAAGAATTTTCAGCATTCAGTGAAGTCAGTGGATTTTCCTATAGAATTTGAGACTTACTGTCCCTAGAAGTCAGATCTGAGTTTGAATGGATGAGAAAATTGAAAAGGAACTTTTAGTGAAAATTATGGGTTTGGTTATGAGCCAATATAAAGCCAATATAAAGTCACCAAGTATGAAAGCCCAGGCTTCAAACTGCGCCTCGCTTCTACAACAAAACCCAAAGCACATTATCTTCACCTGGGTTTGAATTTCATTACAAAAATATCACATCGCTCTAACTGTAATTATTAAGGCACATTACTGCTGCCTTTGTTTTCCCTTCAGATAGAAGTTTCAGTTTCATCTGTGTTCAGAGATTCTATGTGCTGCACTGTTAAGCACAGATTTCTGCTTAAATTATAATTCTATCAGCTTTAACATATGAAAATAGAACACATTTTAATGTGTGTGTTGAACATTAAATCATTTTTGCTTCAGGGAAACTCTGGTAAACAGTAACTGTCAAAAATTATAATGACACAAAATTAAAATAATAGAAAATAGTCTGTAACAACAGCTTTTCTAATCATGTTAACAGAAGTTCAGCTCTGCATCTTCTAACTATTCCTTTACAGAAAGCAGAAGGGTTGAGAAAGAAAAGCTAAGGTACACAATTTTACACCATTGAAGAAGAAGAGATGGAAATTATCTTTGCTACCATTCTTTGCCTGCTTACTGTGAACTGCACATCAATCAATGTAGGAAAAATGGGACCAAATTAATATATGTAATTTTTTTTGTTATGACAATTAGATTTTCATTCAGGAATTTTAATATATAAACATTTTTTACACAAAAATACCAGAAAATATAAGAGTATCATTTAAGCCCTGTAAACTGGACTAACTTCTGGAAATCTGCATTAAGTGAGAAAGAAGCTGATCTGAAGAAATTAAACTGCAGCAGAAATATTGACAGGCATATAGATTGAATTACATGAATATGAGATACATACAGACTTGGAACAGTTCTGCTTAGATCAATGTCAAATGAATTTCAAGATTACCTTAGTTTGGTTTTTATGGCTCGTTTTATTTGAGATTTTAATTTGAATTAGTAATATGAAATAAAATCACTATTTATTAACTTTCACTTACAAACAAAAAACATCAAAACAGTAAAAGCTTATCTGAAGTTAAAACCTTCCATTTTGTGGAGGCCAGGTAACAATATAGTTTACCTCTATCATGACACAAATTATTCAAAAGCAAGAAGTAAAAACTGATTCTTAAATGTTTCCTCCTATTAACGTGGCGTATTACCGATGTACAGAGGCTGTACGTGTATGGTGAGGTTGTATTGCCCCCTATAGTCACTCTGTGTCATCTGGGAGGGGAGTAGGAAGAGAAAGGGAAGAGTGGGAGAAATTGCCAAAACTACTACACCCTTGGTTTGGATTCACACTTTGGAAAGGGCATGGTGGGGAGCAGTGGACAAACCTTAACGCTGTCATGCAACTGAAGAATTTGAATGCACTATTCTCCAAGCACAAACAGATGAAATACAATGTACTCTCAAATTCAGCTTAGAAGACCTATGCAGCCCCTGTGGTCTGGCTGTGGTTGTGGTGCCTGTGCTGGATGCTGGTATCTGCACGCTGGCGGTGCACCAGGGCACCAGGGTGCCAGTGTACCTGCCCTGTGGACTCAGAGCAGGAGGTGCTTGGCTTTGGTTCACCAGGAAAGGCAGGAGATCTCACAGGTGATAACTCTTTTCCTCTCACTGGGTACATCTTTGGTGACTGAGCATAACAGGGACATTTAACTCCAAGGCACAAAGAACTCTAAAGCTATGCCTGAATTTTGGGGTACACAGAGTACCTGCCCTTTGAGCCAGCTTTAGCACAGGGACCAGAAAGAGAGAAAAGGCTCAGATAAAGGTTCCTCTCCAGCAGTAGGAGCAAATGCAAGGAGCACAGACAGTTTGGTCATACTGCCCATGGACACTGGGGTTGTTGCTCTTTTAGGCCTGTGAGCCTGGGTGGAACAGAATTTTTCCCAAATCTCTGTAGAACAGCATGCTACTCTTTGCCACCAGCACAAGGACAAAACTGCATTCCTGGTCTTAGACTTTTCCAGTCAAGCATCTTTCTTAACTTTGCTGTCAACTAAAAATTGTTATCTCTCCACAAAATTAATTAAATCTCAGCTGCTATCCCACTACTGTTCTCTTGTGAACATAATTATGCACAGTATTCAGTATATATTTTAATAGGAACAGACACAATATAACAAAAAGCATTAAATTCTTTAGGATCTCTTAAAAATATCTAATCAACTACTGGTGCTAGTGTGCCAAGGATTTTATAGACGTGGCAAATATTCAATAAGCTCAAGATCAATACCATCCTTTGTAGGATGCAATGCACTGTTATAATTTTTTTTCTTATTTCTGGGGATAGCTTTTCTACTAGCACAATTCCATGCACACCTTCAGCTAGAAAATGTTAGCAGTGTCCCTAAGAGGTGATAACTCTAATCTTTGAATCTCTTACCTCTTTCCTTCTGTTGGTACAACCCTGTTCGTAGGGACACAAGGGACTGATTGGAGAACTTATGGAGCTGAAATCCTCTGCTTTTGTCTCGCCATATTATTTTTAGTTTGGGTCAGTTTTTGAGGCTCACCATGTAGTAGCACAAGGACTTGCACAAGGGATAGAAGACAAAGAAATAGTAACAGAAGGTTATGGCAACAGCCTAATTTTATGGAAGTGATACCTTGTGCCATTTGGAGGGGGCTTTTTTCTATGTATGCTTCAAGAATATGAGTTGTCCTTAAAATCTACTTATATTTTATTTGGTACGAGAAAAAAGTATTAGGAGTGCTCCTATCCATGTATCTTAACAAATATTCTCTGTCTAGACAGAAACTATAGTCCTGCAAAGTGGAGCTGAACAACTTGCTTAGTTTTTGTGAATATATGCCCAGACATAGTCCCATATTAAATCTTTATTTTACTATGATGACTAGAGACTCAATAATGACTAAGCGACAGATGAGATGGGATTGCTGCTTACCCAGCAGATCAATACTCTCACTGCCTCCTGATGTGGTGGGGTGTATCCTGATAGTATTTAAATCTTTGATTACCTTACTCTTAACTGCAAGCTCTCTGAAGCAGGATCAGTTTTTTGTTCTATTAACCCTTTAGCCAGCATGAATTCTGCAGCTCATGAAGGTATGAAGCAGAAATATCTTCAAAACTATACCCCCTAGAATTGTACAGTATTCACCAGAGGTGTCTCATTTTCTAGTTGTCTCACCTAGAAAACTGACCTTATTCTTGTATTTTTCAGTCTCTCAATTTACCTTTCTTCCATCTTATCTATACTGAAGTACTTTTGCTTACTAGATATCACTGTCTGGTATTCAGCAAACACAAACTTCTAACAGTGATTGTTGCTCATCCATTACCTGTTTTCTTTTTGTCTAAATTGCATCAAACATTTTTCTTCAACTGATCGAGTCCAAAGGACAGACAAACAGTATGCCCTGCTACTCGGGAAAATTGAACACTTTCATGGTGCTAGCAGCATTCTGTGCCTTCATGCTAGAGAACCAGAAATCACCATGTGACACAAGTCTGGCCCCATAAATGTGTAACCAGCTTTCAGCTGCAGTGCACTACCTAACTGGTGCAGAAGACAACGAGACATTTGGGGAAGCAACATTTCTAAATGCCAAACCTACAGAGATGAGCCACTAAATCTTATGAATTATCCATGCAGAGCAGACAGAACATTTGTTTTCAAGGTCAAATGAGAAAGATCCCCTGACCTGTATGGTAAACTACATGTTAATACATTTATCCATCTTTGGAATGTAAGGGACAAAGTCAACACAGAGAGAAATGAAGCGGTGGGGTAAGTCTGTCAAGCTACCAAAATCATTATGCCATCTGTTTTACTGGCATTTTTTATGTCTGTGCAGGGCATACTCATTGAAAAATAGACCACTTATTCAAATTTGAGTTTCTTCCAAACTAGAATGCAGTATCAAATATATTTACATTCTTTGGATAACTCTTAATTGATTTTGTTTTATGTACAGCTTTTTTCATATTCATTTAGTCACCTCAGTCACCTCATAACTAATGCAACAAAAAATAAAACAAATGAATACTAAATTTCTTAAAATGAATACTAAATTTCTTAAAGGGAAATTGCAGTAGTGTCCCTTAAAAGCTTCTGCACTTTCCCCCAGCCTTCACCAGGCAGGATACTGAAACTGGCATGGTCCTGTTAAAACAGTGTGTTTTTTGTGATTATCAACACTAACATTTAAAGGCTAACAATTCAGAAAAGAAGCAAGGGGGTCAATTGATTCCTCCTGAATACTTTGGACAAACAACACTCAAGTTTGGTTACTATCCTGATGGGCTGTTGAAACACAGCTCTTTGATGGTTCAAGAGAAGGCTATTGTACTACCAGGGAGCAGCCTAGAGAATGAATGCTGACTGGAAATGTCAAGTTTAAACTCTCTAATTGTGCAAAGTTCTCAAAAGTTAATGCATATCCATCCTATAGTCCTTTGCATCGGCAGAATAGGGCAAAAAGGTCTTATTGGGACTGAGAGAATCACAGTTTCTCTTGCTTTACTCTTGCCTTGCCAGGAAGAATGACTAGGCTCCTTTACAGGGCACTGTCCCTGCCTTGCATTTCAGCAACTCCATTCTAGGAAAGTCTGAATTACTGACTATTCCTACTAGCCATTTTTCTCCCTCCTGCAGTCCCAATGTGAGAAGCAAATTCACCTTTTCTATTCCTCCCACTACAGTATTTCAGAATCTGAGCTGAACCATGAACTTTTGTTAGAGGATTCTACCCAGCAATACAAAGGCTATGACACGGTATATGCAATGTAGAAGTACACATACATTACAGTTTTTCTTAATCCCTGGGATAACATTAGATAAAAATAATTCTGAACATTTGCATCTCTGATGACTGTAAAGTGTTAGGATCTTGCAACAAATATTTCAGAGTATTCATCACTGTGCTTTTTGATATCTTTAAACAGGCAGTTAGTTCAATTTCTTATATATCCATGTCATTTTTCTTTCATATTAATATTCCCATATGACAAGTACATTACTTAAAACTGTTGAATTGATTTTCAAGAGGAATCTTAGTTTACATAAAATGTCACATTTCACAAAATAAAAAAAAAAAAGCCAGATTCAATTCCATCTCTTGTTAGGAGCATTGAGAAATATACTAAAGGAGGAAAAAATTATAAGCTAGCAGAACAAATCATATTGTTTTTACAAGGAGCTGTGAAAAGATAGTCACTAAAAAGACTGATGAAGAAAAAAAATCCAAAAGCTTAATATATTTTCTCCTCTGGATGGTTCATGTTTAGAAATTGAGCACAGCCTTTAGAGAAATTGAAACTAAGGTAATTGCACTTGTTTTACCACAGGTACAACATCTCTAGATCCAGTGAAAGATGTCAGTGGTGTATCTGTCCTAGAGATGTTTTCATTCTGGGGACACATCAGAGAAAGAGAAGCATGAAGTAAACATTATTGATCAAAATTTGTCTACACTAGAGTATCTACTGAGAATTTTTAGGTATATTCAGCACTTTATTGTGGCCTGTAACCAGACTCTACTTATGCAACAGGTTCTGACCGTGTTCATTCTGTGATATGACTGCAGTAAAATACCTTTTTGTTCATGGTATTGTCCTAGCTGAATCTCCACTGCTGTTTACTTCATTGTGAAATCAGTTTTTATTTTATTTTGCCTTTAAATATTGGATTTCACCCTGATCTCTCCTTTCTTCTTCCTTCCCTTCCCTTCTCTTCCCTTTTTCTTTCCCCTCCTCCCTCTCCTTCAGTTGACACTGCCCTATGTCTAACTGCAGTAAAGAATATACTTAAATTTCATGAAGGAATGAATACAGAAATATCTTAATATTCCAACACTTCCCTATAACTATGGGATATCACCCCATGACTGTATTATACGATGTGCCCACACCCTATAAAGTCCAGTTGCTCTTTATTGTGTAGTTCAGCTCTCTTATCTGTTGTGTTTTGTTCTGTCTGATATGATGGTGCAGAATAATAAGAGTATTAAAATTGCATGATTGCAGTATTGCAAAAATACCACTGCTGTTGGTCAAGTACTAATGAAAAATGAATGCAATTCCTCAGCAAATTTGGACAGCCATTTTAAAAGCAGTCATCTAAAACCAGGCAGTGTTTAGAAATGCATGACTACAATGTTTACCCATGAAGAAAACAGTGTTTCTTTATAATTCCAAAGAACCATATGTCTCCTTTAGTGGATCATACCAGTTTCTTTCATGGAGGCTAGTAAGGGTCATTAAACACCAATGGGTCTCTGAGTCCTTCTTCAGAGTCAATGACATTGTAGGCTTCACCAGGGATCTCATTTTACTTCTGTACAAGATCTTCAGGGCAAGGGAAGCAAATGAACTATGAAAAACATAATCACTACTTTTACTGTTGCTTTTTTCATCATAAAAATTCCATTTATTTAAATTCCATTAAAAAACACATTTGCCTCCTGAAAGCATAAATATATACTTTTGTCATAATTTTTCATTTTATAAAAGAGTTTTATCATTCTTTTGGGAAAAAAAAATTCTCCATAATAAATATTACACAAAGTTGTTATGCAAAGTTTGGGACAAAGCAGGTGATTAACAAAGTAAATTCCTCAAGAATATTTTCTCAGAGGTGACAGGAAAATATTCCTCAAGCACCTGAGGGAATTAGCAGTTTAACATCTTTTTTCAGAAGTGACTTGAGCACCAAGGTTCAGCTTTTCTAAAGTACCTGGGCCTTTAACTCACATTTTAATTTAAGAGAGTTAGGCACTCAAAACCTATGAGGATCTAGAATTCAGGATGAAAAGCCTTACAGAAAGTCAAGGGGATTTGAGTTATCAAAGGCCAGATTTTTTTAAAAGTATTTGAGGAACTTAAAGGCTGAGATAGGTGCCTAGCTGATTTTTTTTCAAAGTAGAGTGAAGAAGGGTTAAGTCCCTAACACTCCCTGAGATGTGTATTCTTAGAAAGTGCTAACTACACCTTTGGATCTAAATACCTTTCAAAAAAGTTTCCTTGAACTGGTTTTGAAAGTGGTTTTATCATCTGAATGCAATGATTTATCCTATGCTTAATTCCTGACCTCCCAAAGATTGCCATAGACCTGCTTAACACAGCTAATTTTGTGTCATAATCTTGATGGAAATGGACAGAATTAGAAAACAAAATCTTATTCAAACAAAATTTAGTTGGCATTTGGATCCAGAAGTTCATAAATTTTGAGAGCTGAAAATAGCAGGCAGTTCTGCTCCACTGTGATCATACTTGGAAGAGCTGTTAGACCCTGAGCACGCTGAGCTGCAAGAATTCACCCTGTCTATGCTAAGCAGCCCAAAGCAGCAGCACGTCTGTATGAAGTCATACTGTTAGCAGTGCCAGAGTCTGACAATATGAATGACTGACTTGCTTTCACCACGTTTGCCACAGCTGGGAAGAAGATGAGGGGTACAATGTACAAGGAATTTCAACACAATGCAAATCTGGTGAGATGCAGTTTCAGATTTTGATTTCTGAGGAAGCAGAATTTTTTCTGGTTGTATTATACCATGGTTATCTGCAGGTCTATTCTTTTAGTCCCTGCCACCTTATTTCTTGCTTTTATAATTTACTCATATAATTATCTTATCTAAATATAAAATTTCCCTGTAACAGTTCTCAGTATTCACCCTTTAAAATGAATCCACTCTTTAGTACTGAAAACGTTAGTTCCTTCCTGAGTCATGTTTGATTTTTTTTTCCTGTACTGACTGGCTTCTGAACACAGCGCCTGATGGTAAGCTTTGTCAAGAGATGCTGAGATATAAAGAACAACAGGTTACCTCATAATCTCTTCTTGTTAATGCTTGTTCTGGAGAGCACCTGCTGTCTTTAAAAGGGATTTGAGTGACCCAAGATTAAGAAGTCTCCCCACAACAATTACTGTTCTTATCACTGAAGAATACTCATACCAATGTGACATCTTCCTGATGGTTTCAAATTCACAGACTGAGGGAGAGATAAGAGTCAAAGAACCATACAGTGTGCAATTATAAGAAGACATCAAACCAGTCCAGTACAATTCCATTTTGGAGAAGAGTAGTGCTATTAGACTAATTGATTTCTGCCTGGAAAGTAACTAATAGGAAAAAACACCCTCTGATTTCCTTTTAGGAATTTTAAAATACAGTGGTGCCTAGAGTATTTCTAATCCCCTTTCTGCATCAGCCTTACTGGGCAAATAGCATAAGGGGCACAGGGACACTAAATGGATCACACAAGCTAACATCAGCAGAGATTCAGAGAATACATTACATCTTGGTAGTATCACAGAATATTCCTTGCTACCTCTTTGGTTTAAAACATACAAAAGTATGGACTTCTGTTCTACTGAAGTCAAATTTGTTATATAAATAAAGGATTACCTGCCATGACAACCATCATAGTATGTCCCTTATTAATCAAAACATTTTTTTCAAGCCTGGTTAACCAGTGAGCTCCTATCACCATCGCTTGCATTGACATTATTTGTTAAATCTGGTTCTTTGAAACATTATCCAAAGTCATCAATATTTTGAAAATTAATGTGGGAAGATGACATTTCAAGGAGATTGTACCCATTGTACCCACTGAATCCACCCATCTTTGTTTCTTTCCAACTTTCTAGGCACAAAAGAAAGGACACAAGCTATAATTCTGCTTGTTCTTCTCTTCTTCCCTCAGTATCCTAGAGACAATGTCTTTAAGAGATACAGAAAAAAAAATCAAACCCATACATCAAAAAAATACTCTTCCATACTAACTGAGAAAGCAAACTTGCTGGTAACCCTCCTTTATCCAATCTGAGGGCATGTTGAGGTCTCCAGATGATCAGTCTTCAGTGATGTCTATACCATCTAATTCGTTTACATGTTATATGAAGTGAAATGGAATTGACCTAATTTTATTTCCAAGCAAAGAAAAAACAACTAGTGAAACTCACAGGCTAGTTAGAAACAGAAATTAATTCTTTCAAATCAGATGCAAATGATAGGTTTGCCAGAAGAAATAAGTAACACAAGGCAACAGTGAGAAAGGGTAATTGAATATTGGCATCCCGAATGCTCCATGATGGAAAGCCAAGATGGCAGTCTGGTACAGCTGAAGAAAGTTTTGGCTGTCCCAAGTCAAAAAAGCAAAATTATCTGACATTGATTTACTTTTTCTTGGCTCTGTTTAGGATACCTCCAATGGAAGAGAACACAGTTCACTGCTCATAAACTCTCTATTTAAAAATGCATTAGAATATTTTGCTATATTCGTGCTAATAACAAAACTTGAAGGATAATCTCAATATAACTTCAGAGTACATTTTCACAGCCGTCTTCCTGACTATAGAACACCTGACATTCATTGATTATATGGTAAGAAAAAAAGCACAAACATAAACCAAATTAATTAGTAAGCTGCAGCATGCTGCCAAAACCAGGGATGGCTAAACATTAACTTTACTGGGGTCTGTGCATCTACCATGTCAATGAATATTATGTTTCCAGCACTGCAGAAATTGAGTCAGCTACACTGAAATCCCCGGTGATACATGGTGATCTACTGAAACAGACAGAGACAAGAAGGTAGACTTCTGTTTGTCTGGATTGGACACAGAAATCCAGACTCTTCCAGTGATCAACAGAGCAGTTATTATACAACAAACCCCACTGGCTCCTTCACAGCTTGCTCAGCTGTTGTGCCACTATGTAGTTAAGAAGCCTTTAATCTTCAGGCTGACATAGGCGCAATGAATCTACAGACTAAAATTTCATACCCAATTTGGCTGAAAGCTAATTACTGCCTGGTATTCTAGCTACTTTCCTCTGAGTAGAAGAGTGGGGGGACAAAATCAAATGCTCTCTCCTTTTACTGCCTTTTGTTTTGTTCTATGAACTGCATCTCTGAAAATATTAGTACAAAAATAAAGTTATTTCTACATTTCAAGAATATACAAGGTTGTCAGATGTTCATAAAATGCTGTTGGTCAAGATGTATCCCTCAAGATAGGCTTAATTTAATCCAGATTAAAATTCTGTTCTCCAGGTTCCAGACGAGGACATGTTTTTATAATCGTTTCAGTGAAATGTGCATTTTCAGATCTAAGCAACAGTCCTTAAAATGGGGCTTTGTGATACTGGAAATGAGTCTGCTAAAGGCAATTAGGAGCTTTATGCTCTCATGTGTAACTCTTGAACTCCAGTGGGACTGTTCAGATTGTGCAAACTGAGAAACATGAATCAGCCTTTGCAGGATGAGGGACTTAGTGTAACATCACTAATACCATCACAATATGCTATTTAAAATTCAAAAAAGCATAAACATTATTCTAAGTGAAAACTGTTGTTCATTAAGTATAATAGATCAAACAGAATGAAGAAAATATGACAAGGGAGCTAGAAAAAAACAGCAGTAAAATCAAAGCATGTGGACATGTATACAGCATGGTTTACCAAAGGTAAAAGAAAATACAAATATGCAAGGAGATAATGTGTTTCAAAGTTCAATAATCATGGAGAAAATATGAATTAATAAGGAAAATTATATCTTTAAAAAGTAATATTTGTGATGTACAAGATAGTTGAGCCAGATTCATACATATCTTTTTTAAAATGGCAAATCACAGCTTTCAATAACAAAAAGCTTTTTAATAATCAGAGAATGGTATAAGAAATGTTCTTAATGAAAGAGTTGCACTGTCTCCTGACACAATATCCTTTGATGACAAATTGCGCTTCAAAGCGAGAGCCAAGTTAGTTCAGATTCCTATTCTGAATTCCCCCTTAGGAATCTATACCTTCCTCTTTCTTCTGACTATAGGTATACCCTGAGCAGCTGGGAGCCCATGAATAAAGCCCACCCTTTCCAACTTCTTTCCTATGTAATACTTTTTTGTTTAGTGTAGCTATTTATTGGACACTGATTTAAGTATTTAATTCAGTTTTTTATTTCAGGAAAAGGACAACCATTTTGACACATTTTTTCAAGTAAACAGTGGGTTTCAGCATTTCTGACCATGCATTCATATTCACCACCATTTCATTAAAAAAAAAACAAAACAACAATAACAAACTATAGTTTTTGCAGGAGATTTCATTTATTTCCAGATAATCCATTAACAGTTTTCCCACACTGTACACTTGAAAACTGTTTTGCATCTGTATGCTATTTCCTCCCCAGGTTTTGTTCTCACCGTTTGACTAAATCAACTGAACTCAATCCAAACAATTTTCTAAAGGATGTTGAATTATAAAATAAACTCATTTGTGCATCATAGGAAATTTATCCTATGAGAGCCTCCTTTACACATCAGCCTCACCCTTTTCAATCTTAAAAAATGTCTTTGGAATTGAATTTGCTGTTATATGAGTTGCATATACTTCTGATATTCAGCTACTTAAAATTGTGCTGCTTATCTCACCATAGTTTTTAGGTAACTTACAAATTTTAGAAAGGTCAGATTCACTAGAAAGCAAGCGGATAAGAAGATAAGAACATAATCATGCTGCTCTATAAGTCCATTGTGTGGCTATATCATTAAAGTTATCTGCAACTCTCACTGCCTTCTCTCAGGAAGAACATGAGTGACAATATTGGGAAGACACTACATCCTGAGCACTATTTCTAAGCCAGGGCCACTTTGGAATAGCTCTGATTTTCAGAGCAGAATGCCAGAGTGCTGGCACAGATGCACCATTGAGATACCAGAACCCTTGGTCTGACTCAGCACAGCAGCTCCCATGTGTTTTTTAATAACGAAGCTGGTCTCCAGGAATGACCAGAGGAAATTTCCTATTCATTTATCACATTGCATCCTCACATGCATTCAGCGTTATTTTTGTGGCAGTGGCCAGCCATGGCCAACTGGGCTCCTGGCACTCTAAATTATACCAGGGCTAAGAACCCTGTAAATCAGGCATGAAACTTTAATGCCACCCTTGGCCCCCATGACCATCAATCCTTTATCCCTATTAGTCACAAATTGAATCAAGCCCAAATGTCTGCAGTTTTAAGCAAGATACCATCTCTGATGGCATCATGACCAGTTTCCCTCAGACTTAAACTAGTCCAGTGACAAAACATCTCTCCTCCCCCACAGCCTATGGAGGTGAGAAAAAACAGAGAGAAATAGGATGTTTTCTATAAGAGAGAATTTATATGCCAAAAACTGTGCTCCTGATACAACCAGCAGTCTACAGCAGCATATTTTTAGGATACAGATAATTCTGGCTTAGTTCCACAAAATAAATGGTAGAGCTGCCTCAATTTAATTACCACCCCATGAAGAAATCTGACAGCCCCAATGCAGTGCTTAGTAAGCATTTTACCTCAGACAGCTTGAAGATGTATTGTAGAACTGAATTTACAATACATACCATGACTTGTTCTGTCATCCTACTTTGGGAATGCAGCATGCATGTCTCTATAATGAGCTGTCTGATATTCACCCACTTCACCTGTAGCAAACAGGAGTAAAACGTAAGTAACCATAAGTTGGCATATTAGTTGAATGCAAGCTAAGATATTCATTTGTGGCAGATGGTTTCAGATGATTCTAACTATCTATACAAGTTTAATACATAATTTACTTATATTTACATTTTGAAAACATTTTGAAAACATTTCGATTTTTCTAAATTATTAATTATTACAGTCTGGGGAAAAAAAACTCAAAACCAAAACCAAACAATCCATAAACTCTGCTGTCTTCTTCTCCTTCATACATTTCTGCTTACAAAATTCCTGGAAAGTATTTTAGGGACATAATTCCTACTATGTCTAGCACATGATAAAATATGTATAATTAAGAACACATATGTGCTTCCTCTTAAGAAAATTAACTCTGCAAGAAAAACTTTTCTCTGCTACAATCAAATATCAAGAAAAACAATATGTTAAAACCAAAAAGTAATAAAACACTTTTAAAAGCTTACACTAATGCTTTTCTGTCCTATTTTGTAAATAAAAGTATTTATGCTTAAAAGTATATGCTAGTCTGCACTTCCATGTATAATGAGTATAATGAAATTATGTACCTTCATTAAAAACCCAAACAAGTGATCCATCTTTTTTCTAGCAGAAGAAAGATTGAAATTTATTTATTCATATGAAGTCTTACAGAGAAAATTGAGAAGCTTTATTTTCTTTTTAATTATGCCATTACAACAGAATTGGACTGTGCCACCTTTCCTGTGGCTAAGCAATTTTTAGGAAGCATGTAGAAAAGCAATGAAGCCCAGGCTAAATTTTAAAACACCCACTTTAAGGAACCATGTATATTTATAAGAAGACCCACCTAAAGCATCCAAAAATCAATGAGTTTTCATTGAATTAATCACTGACTTAACACCACTGTGAGTTAAGTGTCATAGACCAAATAATGCTTAATGCCATCTCAGAAGCCAGGAATTGTGGAAAAGAACTGAGATGATTCTTCTGTTTCCCATCTGGATTCTAAGAAAAAGTCATTGCAATAAATACAGGTAGAAAAAGAAGTTTCAGATTATATTTGAAATCTTGGAGTCTAGATCATGCTAGTATAGCACTCTATCTGTAATACAATCAGTGCTCATGAGTTTAGGAAATTATTTGGAAGATAATTTAAAATTTAGGATTGAAATATCTTTAAAAACAGCAAAATACCAACAATTTGTGAAATGATATGTTCATTTATGCTTGGTCTTCCTTTTTCTGTTTACTGCACCTATGTTTATTTAAGTCAGCACTCCTTTCCTTGTGACTGCCTCCAAACAAGGGACCAGATACTCAAAAGTAATTGTGCAGGTCATACACCAGAAAAAATGTTTGGCATTGTATACTTAGTTGTTTCTGAAGTCCAACCCTCTCTAACACAGCTCAAGTTAAGAATCTAAAAGCCAAAAGGTCAAGAATCCTAAAATGTTGAACTGAAACAAGACAACCTAGATTACACAAAAAAAAAACCTGATACATAAAGGTCAGAAGATAAGATGATCCAATCCATTTAAAGGTTCAAATACACTTGAGAAAATCACTTGCTATATGATTTTTTTTTAATTTTTAAAAAATAAGTGGAAACATCCGCAAGATAAAATATAGTTTTGATTTGCCAAATGTTGGCTCCCTTACAAACCCTGTGTACAATTAATTGGATTTGTATCTTACCCATTATTTGGAGTATGAACTATTGCTCAAACTTTATTTTCTTTCTCTTACACAATATATTGCTCTTTCAAAAATAGAAATGTTCCATCACCTTTCTTCAGGCTGACAGGGTTACAGAAAACAGAAGTACCTCAGGACTTTGAAAGCACTTCCCAGTCACTATTACTTGAAAGCGAGAGTTTTAACTCTAAAAGAGGCATGATGTCCAAAAAGAAACAATACTCTGGAAAAAGATGAAAAATTGTAGATTACTTTCACAGGCTCTTATTCTACAATGGAGAAAATATCCACATTCTAGCCAGGCTTCTTTGAAAAGAATATTTTCCTTTTATACAGAGATAAAAAGCAAAGCTTTCAGGTCAGAGGTTATAGGGGAAAAGAGCTAATGTCTCCCCTGCTTTGATGTTACAAGTAGTGCCTCGTTACAGAAGTGTATTAGAGCTAGCAGTAAACTGAGCCAGCATGTTTAATAACCAGCTTCAGCATGGGTGGCACATGGATCATCCTGTACATAACACAGCAAGCAGTCATGTGCATTACCAACAATACACAAACCTTTACTTTAACATGTTTACATTCCTTTAAAATATGGCACAGCTAAAAGGTAGTTTTTGATTTATAGATACTGGAGGAAGACTTCTTTAAAGTATCTGTAACAGCTATAGACAGCAAACCAGGATTAAGAGTTCCTCTCTGGCTAACATGTAACACATACACTGGGGTTTGTAGTGGTGTTTAGTATCTGGAAGCAGCACATTTCAGTCTCTGAGTACTCAACATAACTGTGATTAATGGTGTTTGGTGTCTCATTTGCTTTTGAAGCTGAAGGACTGTAGATTGGAGGAACCAGCCCAAAACAACATGGTCTGGTGCACTTGTCTTTAACAGATTCCTGGGAGCTGAAGGACCAAATGCTCCAGCTTGTATTGGTCCTAATGCACTGATGCCTCTAATGGACCAATTTATCTATTTACTCACCTTTTGGAACAGTATATCTTGAAATCCAGAATATGTTAGAAGGAAATCAACAAATACTACCTTAAAAATCAACCAAAAAATATTAATTAAACTTTTTGTGTTATGTAGCTCCAAGCTGTATAACAGTAATGCCCTTAGGAAAAAAAAAAAAAAAAACAAAAAAACAAAACTGAATTCTTTTTTACTTACTTTTTTTTTTGTACCCACATAAATTGAAACTTGGCAGGAGTACTAATCCTCAAATAAACAATAATAATGTTTATTCTCTTAAGCATTTTATATCCTCCAGCAGACTACTACATACAATAAAACTTAATTTCTGATTGAGTTTTCTATAATTTGGAAAATTATGTTTGTTTGGATATTATTAGTGAAATACTAATTGCTGAGTGAGACTACTGATTATGCAAATATGAAAATTAGATCAATACTATTTTTATACCCTGTAGTTTGAGTATTGCTTCACCAAAATCTCTCAAAAATCTCAGGTAATCAGAAAGCTGAAATGCAACGACCCTAAATTTGAACCGCAGGTAGATAAACACTGTCAACTTTTCTTGTGTATGCAGGAACCTCTACAACAGCTCTAGATTTCAGCCAGAAGCGAGCCACTGCAAGAAGGATAACAGGGATTTGTGAAAGAATTTCAGTAGGGACTCTCTGCAGGAAAGATGGAAAGGGTTCAAAAGAAATTGAAAACCAGTAAAAATACTGGGAATGGAAAAGTGAAAATAAACATGAGTTCAGGGAAAAGCTAAGAAAAAGGGAATTTAAAAAGCTAGATATATGAGGAGTATGGATAGAGAAAGAAAACTGCAAAAAATAAAAATTGGGGACCCTTGAATAGAGAGGAACAAGGGAAATACCAGTTTCACTAAATGTTTCCTGGTACAGCAGCAAAGAAGCAAATCTCTCTCCCTATAGGTTCAGGTACCTGCCACAAAAAATCCAGGAGGAGTTTTTGAGCCTGATTATTCTTAACAGATTTCCAAATTACATTTTTAGCTTTGTAAGTTTTATTTATAAATATATTTAAGATTAATGATTCACTAGAAACACTGGAGAACACAATGTCCTAAATAACCACAGTTTTTTAGACTTGGTTTCCACACAGGTAAGATAGGGATTAACTAATGATATTGGCTTCAGAATGCTATGAAATCACACTTTCCCTCTGCTGGAAGCTACACCTCCAAAAGCACAGGTGCTGAAGGGAGCTCATCTTCCTGTCCCTCCCACTGTAAACCCTCTGTGCCTTCTGAGGTCGCATAAACTCTTCATGACGCCGACATAAACATGTTCTGTATGGAAAAGAGGTGCAGCAGAAAAGGCTGACAAGCCCCACTAAACACCTCAGGAGCAGAGGGGTGTAAACCCAAACCCACAGCAGCTGTTGTCGTCTCCTGAGGTGCCTCAGAGCTCTTAACAAGGACAACAACAAAAAATGTGGATTTTTTTTTCAGTGGAGGGTATGACACACAAAGATTACAATTTTTTTCTCTCAAATGATTGGAAGTGCCAATGCTGTGATGGACCACGTCTCTTTTTCCGTTTCAACATCTGTTTTGAAAATCTCCAGATTTTCCAGATGTTTATAGGCTAACTTCTTAGCAACACAATTGTGAAACTCTTAAAAACTCTCTGCTCTGATCCGCCAGTTTTTCATCCTGCCTCCACACCAATTTCTGCCTTACTGCTGAAGTATCTGCAATGGCAGGTAGGTTCCCTAATCCCTTGTTGTTTTCATATGTTAGCATAACTCTACTCCATCTAGACCAGAATGCTTTTTAGATTTATTTTCTCCCCTTTCCTTTGGAGAGCACCCATTCTAGCTCCCATAGCAGGACCAGAAGGAGCAGGTGAGGGTTTCCAGGTGGGAAGTAAGCAGTAAGGGTGATTGCTGTGTGCAAAGCAAGGTAGGGTGCAGGCACAGGGATCCCCAGCAACTTGGTGTGCTTCCTCCCCCAAAACACTTATTTTTTGCCCTTGTTTGTTCTTCAATAATGAGTCACTGGGAACAAAAACCATCCAGTGCATATGCTTGGGGAAAAGAAAAAATAAACAAACAAATGAAAAATCTCTACTGCTACCAAGAAATAGTGATGAGATTTTCTTTAGAAAGCTATGTGACTTATAAACAATATACGACTGCCACGTGCTAAAAAGGAACAAGGTCTCTAGTGAGAAAGAAATGAAGTGTTATTCTTAAAAGACAAAGTCAGGAGATACAAAAGGGCATACATCATTTCCCTCTGAAATTGTATGATAAAATGACAGCAAAAATCAGCTTAGAAGCAACACGTGAACTAGCCTTCTGTGCCTCCTGCTCTCTTCCTTCCAAGACTAAATGGATCTGTGTCTCTCTTTTGTCACATTGTTGTAACTTTCATTCAGTCTCCCCACTTCACCTTGACCGCATCTGAACAGTGACAATATGTTTCTTGTTCTTCACACTTTTCCCAGTAAGGATCACTGACAGCCTCTTACTTTGTATTTTCTCGGCTTTTCAGGCAGGGATTTTTTTTTCCTTCTTTTTCTCCCAGCCATCATCACTGCTATTTGGAGAGAATTTGGTTCAATTTCCATTTTAAACATGAAATGTCTGAATTAGCTCATAATGTCTCCCAGCTTGCAGAGGAAAGAGCTGGTCTTTAAAAAAGAAGAAAAAAAAAGAGCTTCATTTTTACAAAATAAAAATGAAAAGCTGCAGAATAATCTTAAATCATTTTATACTGCACATAGGACTTCAAAATAATGAGAGCTCTTCAATTTGGAAATGATTGGGGTTCTAGGCATATGAATCAGACAGAGCCGTAAAATTATTAGAACACGGCAACATCTTTCGTAAGCACTTCAATTCAGAGGTGATCAAAGATTCTGGACTTGCAGAGCAATTTACTTGGCATTTGCAGGAAAGCCTCACTCTTTCAAACTGAAGCACTCTTAACACTATGAAGAACTTCAATAATTTTAAATTGGCGTGTACCATACATGCCTAGAAATCCAATTCAGGTTTTAAATAAAAACACTCTAACTTCAGAAGTATGAAGAGCCCACCCACAACAGGACAGAGTTCTAGCCTTCCCAATTCAGCCTAGCTGTTACTTCTCCCATGCTAGGTTTTCTGGCAGAAGGAGTTGCTGAAAACATTAGAGGTGAGTGAGGTATTTTTCTTTTTATCCTTGCCTTGTGATCATCTACAAATGTATTCCTAAACTCTAAACTTCTGGACAGCCTTAGTTTGCAAGCTGATTTTCAAGGTATGGTGAATGCTAGTTTTAAACAGTTTTAAATATTTTAAATTAAAACCAGAAGACAATATTTAAGCCAAATCAAAGATGTAACATCTTCCCAACCGAAACTTACATTATGATGAGTATAAGTTTGCAAATTATATATACATACATATATATATATATATAATTTAGCTGAGCTTAGGTTTGCAAATAGCTGTTCTTAAGGGAAACACAGAGTACACTGAGTTCTGAAACAATATTGACAGAACAGGAAAATAAAATTAAGTCTAAATTTTAAAGATTATATCTGAACTACACAAGAAAAAAAAAGTCCCCTGAGCAAGATAGGTCTTGTGTTGACCCAGCAGATCCTTTGCTTCCATGCAAGTTGTCCTGTTATGTTAAACAGACTCCTGTCACCAGAAAACTTGTGATGCCTCTCACTTTTGCATCTCATGCAACCACCTTTCCAATCATTCTGGCCAAACAAGAAACCCTTCTTTGTGGGTGGTCACATAAGAGCTACAGTCTACAGAAACTCAATATCAAACTTATTGATACAGAGGCAGGATGGTGGGAGATTTATATGAGGCAGCCAGTGATATTTCAGGTAGGATGAGGTTTTGACATTCAGTTCTAAAAGTATTCTATTCAGTTCCAACCAGATGCTAGAAAGACATCAACACAAGTTTGAATAGACCTTGATAATGATGGGGAAAATTGGTGCACCAGAAAGAAGTAGGTGGAGGGAACTGATCAGATTAGGTGACCTCAAATGTCTCCCTCAGGCTTTAAAACCACACAGAAGTTGTTTTGGCCTCATGCAGGTGATGCAGTGATGGATAGAAAAGCCACAGACAGCAAAATCAACTTCTGTCACAAATGAATATGACTTTTAGATTTTACCACCTGTAAGTAGCTTCTCCAATGTACAGCATACAAAAATACTTTTATTTGGGAAGGAACTTCTGGAACACCTGGTTCAACCCCTAATTCAACAGAGAACCAGCACAGATCAGGTTGCTCAGGATTTTATACAGTTAAGATTTGAATATCTCCATAGATGTATTTTTATAAATCACTAATACTTCTTCATGTTCTTCCTCTTCTAAATTAGGGTATCCTAGAATTAGAAAATTTTAGATTTTCTACCTGAGACAGTGATAGTCAGGCCTGTTTCTATGGATGAAACATATCTATAAAATATTTATGTGATATAAAGCAATGCAGGTGCCCTTGAATGTTTTTAGTTCTCCCCGAGTTCATGTGATCTACGATAAGAATTCTGTTCTATCCCCCATGGGTTATAGCTTAGCCTCAAGACTTAGTGGATGTGTGACTTAGTGTGAATTTAGTGGAGACTATGATGTCTATAAACCCTTACAAAATCTCACACAAAAAAAAAGGTATTAGTAGGTTTCTATCTCAAACTATGCCAGGCTCACTGTCAGACAGCAAAAGTGCTTACAAATATCCATCATAATATTCTCAGGCTTATAAAATTAATTTAGCCCCTTGTGGTGCAGACTGACAGGAACTAGTACTAAATGCATTTTAAAGAATGCATTCTCTTTTCTCAAACATATAAAAGGACACTAAACCTCTCCAGAATCTTTTAAATCATGAAACCTGAAATATCTGTAACTGGACAAATGTGTGACAAAGCTTGAGGACTGAACCACAACTGTTGGACACAAAATTGTATGTTTCAGATGCATCTTAATTATTTTCTACCAGATTTGGCTTTCCTTTCCTACATTTGCTATGTGTGAAGTTTGAAAGAAAACCTCTTTTGTAAATGTTATGAGGAACTGTAGTCATGGCTTCAAGTGGGAAACTCTAAGTGTTCACTATTAGATCTAGATCCAGTCAGAAAAAGATGAGACCAATAAGCACATATTTTCCAATACCTAAATTATTGAAAATTTTAACTGCGGTTTTAAATGACATTTAAAAATATTTATTTTATTTCAGGAAAAAAAACCTTTTTCAGTTTACAATAGCATTTAACTTTGATGCTTACCTATTGAAGTGAACCATATGGAAGAGAAATGTGTTCCTACCTCCATGCCGCTGTTGTTCAGTGCTGTTCTGTAAGACAAGGTTGCTCAAATAATAGTTAATGCTACTAAAACTATTTTGTGTAGTAGCAAGATGACGGCTATAATTTTTGAGCCAAAATCTCAAAATGTTCATGACATGACAACAATCTAGAACTCTTAATCTGTAAATAATATTTCAGCTTCCTCAGTGTTGAAGATTATTGTAGTGCTCTGAGCAGTTTAATCTGGCAATTAAGACTTCCCTTTATGCACACAGAAATTACCTGTAATCAGCTGCCTTCAGCCTTTCCAGAAGCCTCAGGCCAGGAGGAGAAAAAGGTAAATAACATCAGAAAAAGTGTATAATCTCTACTAACAACTTCATAGATTTCTCTTTAGGATTCACCTCAACCTCTTAATATGTTTTAAAAACCAACCTGCCTAATGTCCTACAGTTTCAAAACATGGTAATATTTTTTTTCAAATATCACTTTTCAGTACTAATTTGAGAAGATTTTGAACTAAGAAGAATGGTTTGCTGAGTCAAAA